>NW_026294402.1:62544064-62774064 GCF_007827085.1 Peromyscus californicus insignis
ATTCAAACAGGGCAGGAACCTGGAGGCAGGAGCTGATGCAGAGTCCATGGAGGGGTGCTGCTAACTTGATTGCTCCCATGGCTTTCTCAGCCTGCTTTCTTATAGCACGCACATATGTCTAACACACACACATGCATAACATATACATAGCACACACACACACACACACACACACACACACACACACACACACACACAATTGGGTGTGTAACATGTACCTGTCACCTCAATACCAGGGAGGCAGAAGCAGAAGGCTCCCTGGAGCTCAAGTTCAGTGGGAGACTTTTTTTAGTTTTTGTCAATTGGACACAAACTAGAGATGTCTGGGTAGAGGGAACATCAGCAAAGGAATTGGTTTCGTCAATTCAACCTGGGGAATTTGGTTTTATATTTATTTCTTTTACTCTTTGTTTATGAATGTTTGGCTCACATGTATGTCTGTGCACCACACAAATGCTTGGTGCCCTCAGGGGTCAGAAGAAGAAGTTGGATTTGGATTCTCTGGAATTGTAGTCATGAACAGTTGTGAGCTGCCATGTAGGTTCTGGGAGCAGAACTTAGGTCCTCTGAAAGAACCATAAGTGCTCTTAACTGTTAAACCATCTCTCCAGTCTTTTGGGGGCATTTTCTTGATTAGTGATTCATGTAGAAGGACCCAGCCCACGGTGGGTGGTGCCAGCCCTGGGAAGGTTGTCCTGGGTGCTATAAGAAAGCTAGATGGACAAGCCATGGGGAGGAAGTCAAAGCAATGGTTCTTCCATGGTCCCTGCGTCAGTTCCTGCCTCCAGGGCACTGCCTTGAGTTCCTGCCCTGGCTTCCATTGATGAGACAGACCATAGCCGGTGAGACAAAATAAACCCTTCCTTCCCTGAGTTGTTTTGGTTGTGGTATTTATCACAGCAACATGAAAATAACTAGAACAGACTCTGTCTCAAAATTCAGGTGGAGAGTGATTGAGGAAGACACCTACATCCACCTCTGGCCTCCCCCTGAGCATGTGTGCATGTGTGGGTGGGTGCACTCAGTCTCTCTCTCTCTCTCTCTCTCTCTCTCTCTCTCTCTCTCTCTCTCTCTCTCTCTCTCTCTGTCTGTCTCTCTCTCTCTGTCTCTGTCTCTCTGTCTCTGTCTCTCTCTCTCTCTCTCTCTCTCTCTCTCTCTCACACACACACACACACACACACACACACACACACACACACACACACACACCACGCACACAGAGTTGGGTATGGCAACATGTACCTGTAACTCCAACACTAGGGAGACAGAAGGCTCCCTGGAATTCCCTAGTTAGTCAGTCCATTCAAATTGGTGAGCTCTAGTTCAGTGAAAAACCCTGTCCCAAAAGATGTTGTAGAGTGATTGAGGAAGACATGCAATGTTGACCTCTGACCTCCACATACACACATATGCTCCCACATGCACAGACACGCTAAACCAATAAACAAACAAGCAAACAAATTAATCTACAAGGAACCATTGTAGTTAATCGAGGAGGCCTTGAGGATGTGCCACCATTTTCTTTGCAAGAGCAGCAGGTACTCTTAACCACCAAGCATCTTACAGCTCCTTTGCCATCATTCTCCACGGCTAAGTCCCTGAGAGACCTCTACACACCGTCATAGGTACAACATGGCTTCAGTGTATTTATCCAGTAAGAGGCAGAGGGAAGCCTTCCCAAGAGAAGGTGTGGTGTAAGTTCAGTATTTATGTCCGGACAAGAACTTTTATTCTTTGGAAGAAAGAAAAACAGAGAAACTTGTTCTCTGTAACACTCCCCAAACTGATCCTGGTCTCCATCCCTCTGAAGAGAACATGTCCACACTCTCCATCCAGTTCTGCGGGCCTATTGACCTCCTCAATCCATCCTTTAGGAATGGCTGCCTAATTAATCTTCTCCTAGAAGCCCACTTTCAGTGATACACCTCTTCCAACAAGGCCACACACTCCTAATCCTTCCCCAAACAGTTCCACCAACTGGGGACGAAGAGTTCAAATATATGAGCCTATAGGTGTGGTGATATTTTGTTTGTACTCTAACAAACAAAACTTGGCTGAAGATCAGAGGACAGAGCAGGTCACTAGATTAAACATAGAGGCCAGGCAGTGGTGGCACACACCTTGAATCCTAGCACTTGGGAGGCAGAGATCTGTCTGGATCTCTGAGTTCAAAGCCACCCTGTATTACACGATATTGATCCAGTTTAAAAGAGAAATAGCCAGGCAGTGGTGGCACACACCTTTAATTCTCAGCACTAGGAAGGTTGAGACAGGAAGTGATGTGGCTGGGCGGAGAAAGGAATACAAGGTGGGAGGAGACAGGAGTTTGCCGTCCTTTCAGCTGAGGACCCAGGGGCATTCAGTCCGAGAATTCGTGGAGGCAGGTTCTTCCCCTTTCCGCTAAGGAGTTGGCGAGGTGAGAAGTGGCTGTGGCTTGTTTCCTTTGATCTTTCAGCATTTACCCCAGTATCTGGCTTTCGGTTTTTATTTTATAATTTTTTATTTTATTTCATTTCTTTTTTTCTTTTTCTTTTTTCTTTCTTTTTTTTTTTTTTTTTTCTTTTTTTTTTTTTTTTTGGTTTTTCGGGACAGGGTTTCTCTGTGTAGCTTTGTGCCTTTCCTGGAACTCACTTTCGGCTCTGGGTTTTTATAATAAGACCAATTAGGATTTGTGCAATGTATGGGGACTATTGTTATTCAAACCACCGCACAAATCAAACTGTTCTTGCTTATTGTATAAATTATCTGTTGGGGAGAGGGTAATGGAAAGTTCTGAAACACTCAAAGCACATAAAAAACCACAATCCCAATTCATATCTTGATGATATCTGCCTAGATTTGGATGTGGTTCCTTTTAGTCCTTTTATATATTACATACATTACAACTATTATATGTGTATGTATAAAATTAGTAAGTATTAGGGTGCTCTAGAGGAACAGAACTGATGGAATAAATGTTTTGTGAAGGGAGATTTATTGAATGGGCTTACACAATTTGTTGGGTAGTCCAACAGTAGCTGTCTATATGCTGGAAAGGTTGACCCTGTAGTCACTCAGTCCACAAAGCTAAATGGCTTGGCATTGAAGGCCTGGAAGGTTCCTGGAAAGCAACTGGCCAGTAGTGTATGATGAGAACTGGACAAGTTGGGTTCTGTTGTCAGGGAGGAACTGAAGCAGCAGCAGCAGCAGCAGCATGTGAGTAGATGCACTCATCAACAAGGAGGAACACTGGGCAGGCAAAGAGCAACAGCTTTTATCTGGGACCTCTTTATATCTAGAGCTGCACTGGAGGGCAAAACCCACCCTAGGTGAAGATCTCTTCCCCTTCCAATTAATACTTCCAGGAAATGTCCTTACAGATCCCCCTAGAGTCTCTTAGTTAATTTTTGAGCCAATCAATCAAGATAAAGATCACACTGGGCGTATTAAATGACACGATTACATTAACTAATTGCATTTCTATCCGTCTATCAGCCACCTCCTCCCAAAGCCTAGTGGCTGCCAAGGCCTAGAGACAGCTTTGCTTTATGCAACAAAACAATATTTAGAGATGCTTGGGGCTAAGAGTCTAGCCTTTCATTTGTCACAAGGTGTTACAAGCTCCTCAGCTAACATCTCGTGATTGGCTGGGGTGGGGGTGGCTAGGGCTTCAGACATGGCCAGCCTCCCTGAGGATTCTCTGGTGACTTTGAGCAACATCTCAGCAGAACCTCAGCCATCTGGAGTTTTAAGAACTCATTGTTGAGATGGTAAATGGCTCCCTGGGTAGAAGGCTCCTCCTGCCAAGCCTTAAGGCCCGAGTTCAATTCCTGGGACCTGGAAGGACAGAACTGATTCTGTAAGTTGTACTCTTAACTTCACAGGTGTGCCATGGCTCATACACATGCCCATATACATACAAACAATACACATGTCTATACACATACAGACACACACTCATGCCCATACCCATACACACACATGTGCCCATACACACACACATACATGCACACACACACACACATACATGCACACACACACACACACACACACACACACGCACACACACACCCATACATATACAGACACATACCCATGCCCATATACACACACACACATATGCCCGTGCACATACAAACACACACCCATGCCCATATACATACACACACATATGCCCATACACATACAGACACACACCCATGCCCATACACACACACACACATGCACACACATGCCCATACATATACAGACACAGACACATACACATGTCCATACACATATAAGCATACACACATGCCCATACACATACAAGTGCATATAATATGCCCATATACTTGCAAACACACATACACTCCCAAATACACACAAACACACATACACACATATACTTATGTACATACAGATACACACATATGACCCCCACACACATGCACACCACATATCTAAAAATGTAATAAAATTTTTAAAAGAAGTAGTTGTTTTCAAGTACCACAGGCATGTGAAGAGATCTCCATCTCTTGATGTTAATGTGAGAAAAGAGGGGACAGAATGCAGTCAATTTCAGACTTAAGTTTGTTAATATAAAAAGGCCATCTTCAAGAATATCCTACCTCTTGACATTAACATGTGTACTCCTTCTAGAAACAAAGTTTTAAAAGTGTGTGTGTGTGCACATGCATATGAGAAGGCCAAAGGTGGATGTCAGGCATCTTCAGTCTTTCTGCCAACCTATATTTAAAGGTAGGGTCTCTCACTTGCCCCCATGGCTCACCAATATGGCTAGTCTGGTTAGCCGGCTGGCTCTGGGGTTGTCTGTCTCCACCCACTGAGCCCTGTACAGTTAGTTGGGTGCTCGGATCCTGGCACATCTTCACCTTAGTGTAGTACTTAGCTGGCTGAACTGTCTCCTCAGCCCCCAAGGGAAAACAGCTTTTAAAAGCATAGATAAGAGGTAGCACCCTCAGTGGTAATTAAAATTTCACACTTAGCCAAATTCGAGTACTCATATTTTCTTTAAATTTAAGAATGCAATATGTGTTAAAAGTTCTGCTTCATTTTTCTCCCTCCTTCAAACCAGAGTTGAAAGGATTTCTTTTTAAAAAAATGTCCTTAATTCAGTGCTAATTTAATATTTTCATTAATTCAGGTATGCAAAGGTAAGAGAAGCCATTTTCTGATTTGACTGTGAGAGGAAAAGAAATGGTTTTATATCGAAATAATCAACCAAGTGATAAGAGAGTCAACAGGATGGGAAAAGAATATTTGCAAACTAACAGCCAGAGCCCAACATAAAATGCATAGAAAGAACCTGACAATTGCAGCAGCACCAAATGGACACACAGACAGACTAGCACAAATCTGCTTAGAAAGTGAGCAGTAGACCTAAATAAACATTTCTCAAAAAAAGGCAAATGGCCAATAGATTTAAAAAAATGTTGACATCAGTGATTCTCAGGAAATTGCAAATCAAAGCCAGGATGAGCGAGAACCCGTGGACAGTGGTGGTCTTCACAGTGAGCGAGAACCCGTGGACAGTGGTGGTCCTCACAGTGAGCGAGAACCCGTGGACAGTGGTGGTCCTCACAGTGAGCGAGAACCCGTGGACAGTGGTGGTCCTCACAGTGAGCGAGAACCCGTGGACAGTGGTGGTCCTCACAGTGAGCGAGAACCCGTGGACAGTGGTGGTCTTCACAGTGAGCGAGAACCCGTGGACAGTGGTGGTCTTCACAGTGAGCGAGAACCCGTGGACAGTGGTGGTCCTCACAGTGAGTGAGAACCCGTGGACAGTGGTGGTCTTCACAGTGAGCGAGAACCCGTGGACAGTGGTGGTCCTCACAGTGAGTGAGAGGACTGAAGTCTCGAAGTAGCGAAAGGCAAGCCGCTGACGTCATGAGGGTGCAAAGCCTGGGTCAGTGTAGAAAGGCAGACATGCTGATTGAGTTTAGAAACCCTAATGCTGGACCCACCTTCTTTTTCTTTTTCTTAAGACACTGGTCCCATCATGTAGTTCTGGCTGGCCAGGAGTTTACTGTGTAGATCAGGCTGGCCTCGAACTCACAATAATCCACCCACCTCTGTCTTCTAAGAGCTGAGATTAAAAGTGTGAGCCACCAAGTCCTGCTATCTTTCTCCTTTTAAAAAAACAACCAGGGTCGGGTAGTGGTGGCGCACACCTTTAATCCCAGCACTCGGGAGGTGGAGCCAGCCTGATCTATAGAGCAAGTTCCAGAATAGCCAGGGCTGTTACACAGAGAAACCCTGTCTTGAAAAACCGAACAACAACAAAACCCAAAACCAATCAGGAGGGTACAATCCTACACATCTTCTTGGTCTTATCTTTCCCTGTATCCATTACATTTGTCTTTTCCTCAACAAAAATAATGGGCAAGTTCATCTCTACATTTTACATCCTGTTAAGTTTAAAGCTTATATGCATGATAGTGCATGCAAGCTTGACTCTTAGTAATTTTCTGCTCTTGATTTTGTGTGTGTGGTGGAGGTGGATAGCTAGACTAGCAGGCATTAGCAAAGGTCTGGTGTTTTCTGTTCATTTGTAGTTGGCCCTGAACTGGTTTAAGGCACCTTTGAAAATGAACCATCAGATTTTATTCTAACACTACCTCCGGCCCGTGAGCACGGCTATCATCATACAGACAAAGGCAGCAAGCGCGGTCAAGAATGTGGAGACAGAGCTAGACTTGCGCAGTCTGGACAGGAATGTAAGTTAGTCCAGTCACGGCAGAGCTGAGCACAAGATTCCTTCAAAGATTAAAAATAGAGTCATTATGGGCAGATCCCTCCCTGTGAATTTCCCCATCCTAGCTGCCACAGCCATCTCCTGTGCTGCTGAAGAACTCACATTGTCCCACAAGTACAGCCAACACTCCCTATTTTTAGCAAGGGAGGAAGCAGAAAGCAAAGGTCTGCTCTCTAGAGGAAGAGTACCTAGCTGAGTAGCACAAAAACCCAGATTCAGTATTCACGCTTGTAAGTGCTGGTGTAGACGTATCTAATCCCTGCTGTCCATCCCTGGGGAGGTCTCTTTCCTGAAGTAGACAGACGCTTTCTTAGAAGCTAAGAAATTCAGTCTGTTGGAATTAAATCCATACGATGCAGGAATCTGTGTCAAGCTGTACTACCATTGTTAGACCATTGGCCTGCCATCCAAAGATGGTAGGAGCTTCCAGAGACCAGATCTGCAGTCTAGAGAAAACCGGGCCACCCCTCAGCTCCTGGAACTCTCTCTTTATGACAGACACTTAAGAAGCTGAGATGTGCTGTTGCCTTGAAGCCCGACCCCTTGAAGCTGCGAGAGCGATTTATGGTCGTGCTCAGTTCCTGGCTCCTTGGCACGCATGCCAAATCAAACTAAAGAGCGTTGTATAAAACTTCCTGTGGTCCCTGAAAATTTACAAGGCTCAGGTATCTTCTTAGTTTGGGGGTTCCTCTGAAGCCTGTCCCTGATATGCTGTCGATGATGGGAATCTCTATTCCTCTTTAATTTAAGCTATCTCTCCCAAAGTCCTCACGGTTCTCCTCATTGCTGTCCTGCCTCAAGTTTGGCTCACAGCCGCCGTAGTTGGCCAGGCTTTCTCTTCTAACGAAGCTGATTTTTTTGAAGGGTAATTTTGTGCCCTCTCCTTTTTGGGGACCTGCTATTCTCTCTCTTTGTTCTTGGAGGTTACTAGAGTGATGGCTAGTGTTTCTTGTCATCTTGAGAGAATCTAGAGCGACCTGGGAGATGGGCCTCTGGGCATGCCTATGGGGGTTGTCTTGATGGCACTCACTGAGGTAGGAGACCCGCCTACTATGGGTGGTACCATTCCCTGGCTGGGCTCTGGGACTGTAAGTGGATAAAGGGAGTTGACCAGCAGTGTGCACCCAGTTGCTGTCTCCTTCCTGACTGTGGATGCCATGTGACCAGCTACTTCAAGCTCTTCCTGCCCTGATGGGACGCACTCGTAAACCATGAGCCAGGATAAACCCTTTCTCTTTCCTGTTGCTTCGGTGAGTGTGTTTTGTCACAGCAACAGAAAGGGCAAGTGTGTCTTGTATGAGTTTCTCAAGGAGGGGCCCTGTGGGAGCAGACAGAGCCTGCCAAGACCAGTTTGGTGGTTTCTTTCCTTGAACCTGGTCTGCTGGGCTGTCTCACACTCCAGCCACAAGCCCTCTTATTCATCTCCCAGGGCTCCTGAACTTGCCTGTTTTGTTGTTGTTGTTGTTGTTATTGTCTGCCTGTTTGTTTTTGAGACTGGGTCTCTCTGTATAGTCTTGACTGCCTCTGCCTCCTGATTTCTAGGGTTAAAGGTGTGCGCCACCACTGTTGGGTGAGCTCGCCTGTTTTAACCCTAACAGAAAGACCACATGATCCAGCAATCTCGCTACTGAAAATATGTCTGAGTCTGTGTAAGAGACACCTGCACGCTGATGTTAATTGTGGTACTATTCATAACAGCCAGGAACAAAACGCCTCAGGATCCGCCCACTGATGAATGGGGAAAGAGTGTGTGGTGGACGAGTTACACCATGAAATACAGAACATCTTTTAAAAGAAATGTAACTCTGTCCATTTCAAGAATGTGAGTGGAACGCCAGGTTACGATAAGTCAGGCGAGTCAGGTACAAAAAAATCAAGCCCTGTAGAGCCTAAAAATATTGATCTATACAAGTTGCTGTATACAGTAACCGAGGAAGGTCTGGATGGGAAGGGCAGTCTCGTAGCAGCTAGACAACACCACTGTTAATTGCCCAATACTGACTTGGCAGGTGTGGCAGGAGCTTGAGTGCCCCTCCCTGATGTCCCAAGACCCCACTGGCATAGAGGAGTGGTCACACTGGACAACCATCCTCCATTTTATTCTCCAGCTCTGTCTTAGTTAGGGTCTCAATTGTTGCGAGGAAACACCATGACCAAAAAGTAAGTTGGGGAGACAAGGGTTTATTTATATTATTTATATTACCATATTGCTCTTCATCACTAAAGGAAGTCAGGGCAGGAACCTGGAAGCAGGAGCTGATGCAGAGGCCATGGAAGGGTGCTGTTCACTGCCTTGCTTCCCATGGCTTACTCAGTCTGCTTTCTGATTTAACCCAGGACCACCAATCCAGGGGTGGCACCATCTGCTGTGGGATGTTCTGTATGGCAAATGTGTTGCGAATTAGTCAATAAATAAAACACTGATTGGCCATTGGCTAGGCAGGAAGTGTAGGCGGGACAAGGAGGAGAATAAAGCTGGGAAGTGGAAGGCTGAGTCAGAGAGACACTGTTAGCCTCCATGATGACAAACAGCATGTGAAGATGCCGGTAAGCCACGAGCCACGTGGCAAGGTATAGATTTATAGAAATGGATTAATTTAAGCTGTAAGAAAAGTTAGCAAGAAGCCTGCCACGGCCATACAGTTTGTAACCAATATAAGTCTCTGTGTTTACTTGGTTGGGTCTGAGTGGCTGTAGGACTGGCAGGTGAGAGAGATTTGTCCTGACTGTGGGCCAGGCAGGAAAACTCCAGCTACAACCATCCACAGTGGGCTGGACCCTCCCCATCCACAGTGGGCTGGGCCCTCCCCCCATCAATCACTAATTAAGAAAATGTTTTGCTCCGGGTGGTGGTGGTGCATGCCTTTAATCCCAGTACTTGGGAGGCAGAGGTAAGTGGATCTCTGAGTTCGAGGCCAGCCTGGTCTACAGAACAATTTCCAGGATAGCAAGGGCTACACAGAGAAACCCTGTCTCAAGACCCCCCCCCAAAAAAAGAAAATGCCTTACAGCTGGATATTATGGAGGTATTTTCTCAATTGAGGTTCCCTCCTTGCAGATAACTCCAGTTTGTGTGTCAAGTTGACATAAAATTAGCTAGTACAAGCTCTGAGAATGACATTGTGTCATCACTTAATAACACAGGCATTTTTTGATATATGAAAGCTGGACTTAGGAATGTTTGATTTTATGGTTCTGTGAAAGCCACACTTAGTGGGGTCTGTTTTTCAAACCTTGATCTTTCTGTGGAGTATCAATATGCCACAGGACATTTCTCTTGTGATGCTGGGCAGGGAGGGGAAACTTCTCCTTGGAAATATATTGTGTTGCTAAGCAACAGTACATAGAGTAGGTCTATAAAAGATGCTTTTCAGGTTGTCTTAGTTAGGGTTTCTATTGCTGTGGAGAGACACCATGACCATGGCAACTCTTATAAAGAGAACGTTTAGGTGGGGTGGCTGGCTTACAGTTCAGAGGTTCAGTCCATTATTATCATGATGGGGAGCATGGTGGCATACAGGCAGACAGTGTTGGAGTAGCCTACATCTTGCAGGCAACAGGAAGTCGACTGAGACACTTGTGGGTATCCTGAGCATAGGAAACCTCAAAGCCCACACCCACAGTGACACACTTCCTCCAACAAGGTCAAACCTACTCCAACAAAGCCACACCTCCTAACAGTGCCACTCCCTATGAGATTATGGAGGTCAAATACATTCAAACCACCATAGGTCAATGTGTTTAACTCACCATGAGATTACCAGGAGGCAACCTCAACCAAAGTCAGGAACCATTTATGTTTACATTACCTCACTTACCTTCTTTTTTTTTATTTTAGCTCTTTTACTATTTTAATAACTAGTGGCCTGTGTGAAATCCTGTCTGTGTGAAATCCACCCTGAAATAAACCCTGAGTTAGCACCCTATTTAAATATGAGATACATATGGATGAACTTAACATGCGGATGTAGATTGCTTAACAATAACAATAAACATAAGAACTGCATTTCCTTGATTTTTTTTGTCATTAGGCAAACATCGTGGAGTTTACTTATGCAAATGAAGATGACTCTAATTAGAGTACCATCTTATATGCAATCCACTGCTAACTGAAACATTCATATTTGATATATGACTATATGCCTAACTACATACATAAAGTTAACATTCCATAAGGACTGCCCTTGAAAATTTTTTGTGTCTATTTACAAAACCTCCCTCTGCAAAAATTTGCACAAATTGATCACAAAGTAACAAACAAATAAAAATAATTGGAAGGTAGCAGGTTAGAAATGAGAATTTGTATTACATTAGTAGGTACTGGGTATAGTGATGCACACCTGTAAGCCCAGCACACAGGAGACTGAGGCAGGAGGATTGTGAGTTCCAGACTATCCTGGGATACATAGTGAGTTTAGGATGGCCTTGATTACATAGAGAGACCACATTTATCTATCTATCTATCTATCTATCTATCTATCTATCTATCTATCTATCTATCTATTTATTAGTTACTTGTCTTGCAGCTGTGACTGAGGCCACTCCTGGAAGGGAGGGGTTGTTTTGGCTTATGATTTTAGGTTACAGTCCATCATGGCAGGTACTTGGTCAACAAGCAAAAAGTGATGAATGCTTATACTCAACTTGCTCTCTCCCTTTTCATTCAGTCTAGGACCTCAGCATAGGGAATGGTGCCATCCACAGCCGGTGTGGTCCTTCTCATCAAAATTAACAGAAAGAGAACCCCTCACAGGCCACCCAGAAGCTCATATCCTAGGTGATTCTTGGGCCTATCATCTTGGCAGTTGGCATTCACCATCACCCTCTGTGTCATGAATGATAATCATGAACTTAGAAGACAAAATACGTTGCTTAACATATTTTTTTCACAGTTGTACTTTCTGAATGGATTGAATAGGGGTTTACTAAGATGTGTTCTAGAATCTAACACCTGTGTCTATGTAAAAGGAAGAGATTCCACATTCAAATAAATCTGGAAATCAGAACATAATATACAGCGCCACTACTTTACAGGTATATACATTTACAAATGGTTCTGAGGCCTCACAGCTAAATTACCTGTTTTATTTTGTCTAAACAAAATCTCTCCACACTGAATTGATCATGGGATTTCTTTTTCTGCTTGTCAGTAGCAAGCTGCTGTATTTTAGACCTTATTATAGATCAGGCATTTCACAAGTTCTTTTTTTCTTTAATCCAAAGCTCAAAATACATACTTTAATTCCTATCTTTAAATAGATATTACATATCATTTTAAAATGTAAAAGGTAGGGCTAGGGATGTAGCTAAGTTGGTAGAGGGTTTGCCTAGCACACATGAAACCCTGGGTTGGATCCCCAGGACCATGTAAGCCAGGCATAGTGGTACATGACTATAATCCCAGAGGCAAGAGGATCAGAAATTTGAAGGATCACCCCTGGTTACTCATCAGGTTAAAGGCCAGCCTGGGCTATATCATAACCTGTCTAAAACAAAGTGAAAGGTAAATATTTCATGATATATTATGCCTATATCCTACATTTCATATGACACTGTCCTTGATTTCTTGGTATTTTGAGATTTACTTATTTATGTGTATATGTGTTGTTACATAAGTTTATGTGTACCATATGCATGAAGTACCCACATAGGCCAGAAAAGGGCATCAGATCCTTTGGAACTGGAGTCATAGGCAGTTGTGAGCTGTCATGTGTGTTCTGGGAACCAAACCTAGTCCTCTGTAGGAGCAGCAAGTGTTCTTAACCCCTGAGCCATTTCTCCAGCCCCTGATTTCTTGGTATTTCAATGATAAACATTTCCTCAGACCATCCAAATCTCATAAGCAATATGCAACACAATATAGTTATGGCAGTTGCCCTGGAAACTGCTTTCCTTCACAAGATGTCCTAGGACCATATCATAGAAAGATGTGGGAGTAAGGAATTCTTTGTCACTTTCCACAGTGTACTTCATTTCAATATGATCAATAAAATTAAGTAGTGTCATGAAAGAAATACAGGGAAGTGTAGCCTGTCATCTCTGTGCTCCGAGAGGCTCTGTAACAGTGAGTAGTCTAACATTCTTTGTGCCGAGCAGCCTCCTGGGGGTGCTGTGAAATGGGGCCAACTTCCATAGGAACACAGGAACTTTCACACTGCCAATGGAAAGCCTGATACCATGGCGGTGACAGAAACACTGCTGACTCTGTGTGTGTGTGTGTATGTGTGTGTGTGCACATGTGTCGAGTGCCTGTCTGTGTAAGTATATGTGCAGGTGTGTTTCCCTGTGCATGTGCATAAGTCCGGAGATTGACCCTGTCTTTTTCTACCACTCACCACCTTTTTCCCCTTTTCTTTCTTTCTTTCTTTCTTTCTTTCTTTCTTTCTTTCTTTCTTTCTTTCTTTCTTTCTTTCTTTCTTTCTTTCTTTCTTTCCTTCCTTCCTTCCTTCCTTCCTTCCTTCCTTCCTTCCTTCTTTCTTTCTTTCTTTCTTTCTTTCTTTCTTTCTTTCTTTCTCTCTTTCTCTCTTTCTCTGTGTCAGGGCCTCACTCAACCTGCAACTCACTGTCTTGGCTAGAGCATCCAGGATCCTCCTGTTTCTACACCCCATGGGTGTGTTGCTAAACCTGGATTTTGCATGGGTCCTGAGAATCCAAACTCAGTCCTCACATTGAGCAGCAAGCCCTTTACTCACTGGGCCTTCTTCTCAGCCTTCCTTTGCACATGAAAGTGGAATCATATTCTAGGGTGTGTTTTTACAAAATGCTTGTTCACATGTGGACAAGATTCTGCACCCCACTGTCCCCTGGACACAAACCTATTTGGGATTGGAGCCTGGATGGTTTACTACAGAAGCTATGGGTTGGATTTGGCTGACAATCCTCAGTGTGATTTTCTAGTATGGTCTGCTGCTGGCTGCTGGCTAGCACTCAAGCCTAGCCTGGTAGAGCCTGCTTCAGCCCCTGCTTCTTTCCCTGGGTTTGAAGGGGCTAACAGCTGCCTGGGAGGTGGAGCAGAAAGGCTTGGCAGGAACAGGTGGCCCCACATGTGTTCACTGGTGAGAGTTCAGCAACTGGTCACTGGGTAGGGAGAAGAGAGAGTGGGGACCAGGGAAACTGAGAGGGGAGGATGTTAAGAGATAATCAGGTTGGAAGACGGACAGCCTAGGTTTGTGTGTGTGTGTGTGTGTGTGTGTGTGTGTGTGTGTGTGTGTGTGTGTGTGCGCGTGCTGCAAGAATGTGTGTAGAAGTCAAAAATTAGCTTCAGTTTTTGTCTTCAGTTACTCTCTACCATAGTTTTTGAGACAGGGTCTCTCACTGAACCTGGAGTTCACAGACACAGCTAGGCTGGGTGGCTGTTGAGCTCCAAGAATCCTCCTGTCTCTGCCCTCCAAACCACCACTCCCACCGCCCCCCTTCAGGGCTGGGATTTCAGACATGTGCCTAAGCAGCTGGCTTCCATGTGTCTGCTGAGATCCCAGCTCAGATCCCCAGGTTTGTGCAGCAAGCAGTTTACACACTGGGCCATCTACCCTACTCCAAAGCCTGGGGTCTTCCTCTTCCTCCTCCTCTTCTTCTCCTTTGCCTGATTTAACAGCAGAGAATTAAAAGAGCATTTGTAGAAACTGAGGTGGACAATACTCTTTTTAACTAGGGGCCACTTAACGCTCCTAAGTTCTCTCTGAACCTGCAATTCCAATGGTGTTTGAAATCTGATACCATTTTACTGACTCACAGGACCTAGAGAGACCACATGCACTGGGAGCAATTGTGCTTTGTCTGAGCCCTTTTCTCAGGGGCACAGAACAGTCTTGGAGCGCTTCCTGTGGGCATCCCTACCCCTTGCTTTGAGGGGGAGCCACAGAGGCCAGGAGTAAAGAGCAGACCAGGAAACAGGGATAGTATGTTAAGGTAGGGGTGGCAGGCTCAGTCCACAAGGCTCTCAAGCATCCTGGCTGACTAAACTGAGCCCTGAGCGTCTGTCTACAAATGCCCAGTGGCTTGGGGTCCCGTATTTATTATTTTCAGGAAAGCCCCTGATAAGCTTCAGTTCCTGCCTCTAATTCTTGCCTTGACTTCCCCTTCATGATGGATTATAAGCTGTAAAGCTAAAATGGTCACACAGTGTTTTATCACAGCAGCAGAAACCGAACCAGGCAGGACAGCAAGTTTGCCCATGTCTCTCAGGCTTCGGGGTTTTTTGTTGTGCACATTTTGTTTCATAGAGTCAGCCAAGGGTAGTGAAGCCTGGAGAAGAGAGTTGAAGGCAAGGACGTGGTGGTTTCAGACCTTTCAGAGTCTTCTGGGATGATTTTAAAAGGAAGAGATGGGCAAGCCTCAGCAGGGCTGCTCCTTTTCCTCCTTCTCTTCCTCTTCTGGTCTTTTTGAGACAAGGTCTCTCTATTTTGCAGCCCTGGTTGTCCTGGAATTCACTATATAGACCAGGCTGGTCTCGAACTCACAGAGACCTGTCTGCCTCTGCCTCCTGAGTGCTGGGATTAAAGGAGTCAGTTCTTAAAGTAACGCATGAACAGCAAAGAAACACCTTGTTTGTGTATATGTTATTGTATATAAAAATGTGGATTCCCCACACAACTCAAATTAGGTCAATTAAAAACATGAACATTAAAAAAATTATTTTCTTTCCCCACCTTTTTACTTTGAAATGCTCCAAAATAATTTTTTAAAAAGACTGTGTATAGAGGAAGAAAGAAAAACTTGGACCTTTTCCCTGAGATTTCCCACTTGTTAAGGTTTGGGAACACCTGCCTTTCTTTCCCCTCAGACTTCTATTTGAATCATTGAAGTCAATTGCAGATGCTGTGGCCCCATTTTTGTGAACTTTTTGTTTTCCAGACAGGGTCTCTCTGTGTAGCCCTGGCTGTCCTGGAACTCACTCTAGACCAGGCTGGCCTCGAACTCAGAGATCTGCCTGCCTCGGCCTCCTGAGTGCTGGGATTAAAGGCGTGTGCCATCATTGCCCGGCTCATTTCTGTCAGCTTTAACGTGAATCTCACAAGGGGAAAAGAACCACAATGCTATAGGTCCATGAGAATTGAATTTTGATTCAATAGAATCAAGTTATATTCATATTCAAATTTCAGAAATGAAACCTCAAATGCCCTTTGTAATTGGTTATTCTAAAATCCAGTATTTGGGACTAGAGAGGTGGCTCAGCTGTTGAGTGTATACTGCTCTTGCAGAACCTAAGTTCTGCTCCCAACACCCACATTGGGTGGCTCACAACCTGCCTGTGTGTGACTCCAGTTCCAGGGGAGTCGTGATGACTCTGGCTTCCACGAGCATCTGAACTTAGGTGTACACGTCCATGTAATTAAAAATTTAACGTTCACCTGAAGTTCCACTGCATTTGCTTGCTGTGGTGTTTGTTTTTTTTGTAGTGGGAAGGACTGAACTAAGGGTCTCATGAATGCTGGTCAACTATATTAGAGGATGCTAGATGGCTAAACCACTGAGTTACAATCATTGGGTTTCTTTCTCTTTTTGGAGACAGGTTTCCACTGTTAGCCCTGGCTGGCCTTGAACTCCATGTAGACCAGGCTGGCCTGGGACTCCGAGATTTGACTGCTTCTTCCCTCTTAGAGGTGGGACTAAAGGTGTGCGCCAATGTGCTCCGTTCCTCATTGAGTTTCTTCAGTCTCATTTTTCATGTAGAGTGGCTCTACTTCATTCCTGCACACATTTTCCTAGTTCTTTCAAGACATTAACTTGAGTCCAAGTCAGTTATTTTGGAGAATGCCCATGGGCTGAATTTATCTGATTTCTCCTTCTTGGATGAGTTCAGTACGGTTTCCTTTTTTTTTTCAGTTCACTAGAAGGAGGACATTTTCCACGCATCACATTGGCACACACACACTTCAGTTGGGTTTATGAAAGTGGAACTAGTGTAGTTGTAGTGTGGCATAGCCTGTATTAGTCACTCTTCTATTGCTGTGAAGAGACACCATGACCACGGCAACTCGGATAAAAGAAAGTATTTCAATGGGGCTGGCTTATAGTTCAGAGGTTTAGTCCACGGTCATCATGGCAGGAAGCATGGCAGCATGCAGGCAGACATGGTGCTGGAGAGTGAGAGTTCTATATCGGGATCCACAGGCAGCAGAGAGAGACACTGGGCCTGGCTTGAGCATTTGAAACCCCAAAGCTCACCCCTAGTGACCCATTTCCTCCAGCAAGGCCACACCAACTCTAACAAGGCCACACCTCCTCATAGTGCAGTTCCTTGGTGACCAAGCATCATTGAAATCTATAAACCCATGGGGGCCATTCTTTTTTTTTTTCTCCATTTATTGAAGGAGGGAGGAGGTATTAAATACAGGCTTACAGCACAATGGGAGAACCCCGGAGGGCAGAAGTTCGCTACCGATGTTTTACAATCTTGCATCTAAGCTGTTAACGCCCATTATGCAGGATACACAGACAAGGAACTTCCCTTAAGCATTCAGGAGGGTGGAACCCAGCAGGGAATTAGCATAGGGAGGATATCAAGGTCAAGGTCAGCAAGCAAGGCAACAGTTACCCAAAACAGGGGCCAGAGCCCTACAGGTCCCCCTTTTACTAGAAAATGAGCTTCTGACTTAGGTTGCATGGGACGTCAGCAGGTCACCTTACCCATCATGGAGATGCCTGCCCAGGCCACACAGGCGCTCTGTCTTAGGTTGGTGAGCGCCCCATGGGGGCCATTCTTATTTAAACCACCACAGTACCCTTTTCACTGTTTAGGCCACCAGTTTCCCATAGACCCTCACAGCTATGTAAACCATCACTTTGCTCTAGATATGGAGTATTCCTTCAATCCCCACAAGTTCTCTCATGTCCCTCTGCTCAGTCAGTCCCCTTCCCCAAATCCTGCAAACCTCACATCTAATCTCTGCCCCCATTGCTTTGCATTTTTTTTTTTTTTTTTGGTTTTTCGAGACAGGGTTTCTCTGTGTAGCTTTGCGCCTTTCCTGGAACTCACTTGGTAGCCCAGGTTGGCCTCGAACAGAGATCCGCCTGGCTCTGCCTCCCGAGTGCTGGGATTAAAGGCGTGCGCCACCACCGCCCGGCGCTTTGCATTTTTTTTGTGAGCATAGTAATAGAACCACAAGGCATATAATATACTTTTTGTGTCCGACTTCTTTCACTTAGCATAGTGCTTTAGAGATTTATCCAGATTCTTGTCAGGCAGTAATATTTTTTTAAGATTTATTTTTATTTTATGTATATGAGTGTTTTGCCTGTGTGTATGTATATGTGCCATGCACATGTCTGGTGCCCAATGTGGCCAGAAGAGGATGCCAGAAGAGGAAACTGGGGTTACAGATGGTCGTAAGCCACCACGTGAGTGCTGGGAACTGAACCTGGGTCCTCGGTACGAGCGGCAGGTGCGCTGAACCTCTGAGGCACCTCTCCAGCTCCGAGGTGCCTATGTTTTGTTGTGGTTGTTAAGACTTCACTACATGTGTCTAGCATAAGTGATTTATTCATTCCTCAGTCGACGGGCATCTGAACGGCTTCCAGTTGTTGGCTGTTACGAAGCAGGTTTGAATATTGCTGTGGACTCATTTATAGGTCTCCTGACTATATACACAGGAATGGGACTAGGGGTTGCTACAGCGAGGGCAGTCAGTGTGCAGCTTTCTAGGAATCTGCCCCATTATTTCCCTAGTGGCTGTGCCATTCTGCACCCCCGCCCCCAGCAGCAGTTCATTCTGCTCTGTGAGAGTTCTAGTCCCACCCCACCCTTGGCAGCAATTCTCAGTTCATTTTTTAATCTTTGTAGTAGACGTGTGGTGGTATCTTAAAAACTCGAGACTGTGCACACTCACTCAACTCTGTGCCATAATGCCGGTGTCCACTAGCACTCTCCAGGGTAGACATCTCTTTTGTCATTGATATTTTGTAGGTGATATTTTGAGATCACATGCATAGCCTGTCACAAAAGGTACATTCCCTGGAATTCTGTTAACTTCAGCCAGTGTATCTGCTGCTCTCTATGGATAATAGTGTCCTGGGTTATGTGGTGATCGAAATGTAATTCTTTAACGTTTTAAACTTGTGTGTCGGGGGGAAAGCATGCCATACTGAGCGTGTGAGTCAGAATACAGCTGGCTGGACTCGGTTTCCTCCTTTGGTCGTGTTCATTCCAGAACTGAACTCAGGTTATCAGGCTTGGAGCAGGGTGTCTTTATCCACAGAGCCATCTCACTGACCCTGAAATGTAATTATTTTTCAAAGCATTTTTTTTTCCTATATGTATTAACAGAGATTCTCTTGTAATGATCTCCCCACCCCCCACCCCCGGTTTTATAGTGGCTACACAAATTGATTCTTTTTAAATGTAGTCCATTAGAACCCATTACTGTCATTTCTCATTTAGGTGCCTCAGCTGTTGTGGGTCTGCCCATGGGTTCCTCTCCAAGCTGACTTGTTTCTATCAGCCTTTGAATACATACCTGCCTTCTGTCATAGGAAGACTTCCTAGGCTCATCTTATGCTTTCCTGGAATCAGCTGTTTCTCTAAGTGACCTTGGCTCCTTTTAGTGAGGAATGGTATTTTTAAAACTGACTCCAGGCACTCTGTGTACTGGGATGTCATCATTTCTAAGCTCTTTAGTAGCCATACTTGGAATATATAAATCAATAGACTTCAACAAATGATATTGATTTTATATCATACCTCCAGCCCAAGTTCAAAGCATAGAGCTCTTCATATGACCCTGCTCTAAACTCTTCCATAGGAAGAACTCTCTTCTCAGAAATATCCTATTATATACTTGTCCTACCCTAAGTTATGTACAAGTATTTTCAAAATCACTATATCTACCACTTTACTGACAATAGATTAACTAAGTATATTTGAGATCCTTTATAGTTATGAAGGTTTTTACCTGCTTTTATTATTGTACTTTCAAATTTTATTTGAATTATTTTTCCTCTAATGTAGTTAGCAATTTGATATAAAACTAAATGGAGCCACTTCTTGCATTTAATTTTAAGATATAGGCCATTTTAAAACTTAACTTTTAGAATGAAAGATACATTTTCTTGGTGTAATAATGTAAGCCTAAACTTGTTTTCAATAAGAGACCTAATGGGGCTGGAGAGATGGCTTAGTGGTTAAAAGCACTGGGTGCTTTTCCCGAGGACCCAGTTTGATTCTCAGCACCCATCTGGTAACACAAACACCTGTAACTCCAGTTGCAGGGAATCTGATGCTCTCTTCTGACCTCTATGGGCACAAAGGGTACATAGACATACATGCAAGCAAAACACATAAAGTTAAAAAAACAAAACCCAAAACACGCAGACCCAACAAATCTGAGTGACAGCAGAGAAACTCTCAACTGATATAACCACCCAACCAATCATGCTGCTGAGTGATCAACCAATCACGCTGCTGGGTGATCAACCAATCACTCTGCTGAGTGATCAACCAATCACGCTGCTGGGTGATCAACCAATCACGCTGCTGAGTGATCAACCAATCACGCTGCTGAGTGATCAACCAATCACGCTGCTGGGTGATCAACCAATCACGCTGCTGAGTGATCAACCAACCACGCTGCTGAGTGATCAACCAGTCACACTGCTGGGTGATCAACCAATCACGCTGCTGGGTGATCAATCAATCATGCTGCTGGGTGATCAACCAATCATGCTGCTGAGTGATCAACCAATCACGCTGCTGGGTGATCAACCAATCACGCTGCTGAGTGATCAACAAATCACGTTGCTGGGTGATCAACCAATCATATTGCTGAATGATCAACAGCATAAGTGGAAGGTTTCCCGACAACTATGGAGCCCTGTGATGTTATAAAAAACAAATACTAACGCCCTTTATCACCTAAGTTCCTTTCGAACAGAGATGATGTTTTTTAATCCCCAGAGGCTAGAACATGGTCAACAAATGGAAGGCATTCAGAAAGGCTGTCTTGAATGAATGGAAGGATGAACAGCTAGATAAGCAGGAGTCTATCTCAATGAGATAAAATGATCGGGTAACAGCAATTATACTAAGGAAGAATGAAGAGTGACATTTACCTCATAAAAACAGCAATGTAAAATATAGAGTTTGCAGGAACCCAGGCCTAATAATATATATAAAGAGAGTTCATTGGTAAGACATTGTTGCTCAAAAAACTCAAGCCCTAATAAAACGTTAGATTTCATTTATTGTTTTAAAATTTTTTATTTTTTGGCTTTCAAGACAGGGTTTCTCTGTGCAGCTCTGCTGTCCTGGAACACTCTCTGTGGACCAGGCTGGCCTCAAACTTATAGAGATCCACCTGCCTCCGCTTCTCAAGTGCTGGGATTAAAGTCATACAGCACCACTGCCAGCCAATTTCTTGTGTGTGTGTGTGTGTGTGTGTGTGTGTGTGTGTGTGTGTGTGTGTATTTATGTGTACCACCTTTGTGAGGGTTCCTCTGAGGGCCAGAAGATTCATTCCTTCCACCATGTGGATTTGGAGGATTGAACTCAGGTCCTCAGGCATGGCGGCAGGTGACTTTATCTGCTTTATCTCGGGTTTGCTGTAAGAGGAGTTCACTGAGCCCTCTCTCTAGCCCCAACATTTCTCTCAAATACACATTTGTTCTACAATGCACAACATCTAGATGGTTACACATTCTATCGCTCTGGTTGCAGTGCACAACATCTGGATGGTTACACGTTCTGTCCCTCTGGTTAATGTCCCTCGGAGCAGAGCATCCAGTTTCCAGCGACAGCTTCGAGGGAGGAGGGCTGTTAGGAAGAGTGACAGATCTGAAAACTATCAGATTACTGAAAGGGATCAAGCAGTGGCGTTTCTTATTTTATTTTTCATGATATGTGAGGTGTGTGTGTGTGTGTGTGTGTGTGTGTGTGTGTGTGTGTGTGTGTGTGTGCACATGACCGTGGCTGCCTGAATAGGTTAAAGGTGTCGGATGCACAGAAACCGACGTTACAGGCAGTTATGAACCACCTGACATGGATGCTGGGAGTCGAACTCAGGTCCTCTGGAAGAGCAATTCGTGCTCTCCATCCCATGAAGCAGTTTCTTTTGGGGAAACTTGTGAGATCAAATCACAGCTTTTTCCACATGGCCTGTCCGTGGAGCTCCAAGAAGCAGAACTAAGATCAGCGTGTGAGGTATAGACACCAGCTTTTGTCCAGTCTGAGAAAATATGGCCTTAGGATTGGAGACAGAGGAAGAGAGGGAGAGGGGAAAGGAGGAGGCAGGAGAGGGAGAGGAGAGGGACGCAGTGCATCAAACTGTTGAGGCCCCTGGCATTGTCAAGTGCCGTTCACACGACCCTCTTTCAGGAGGGCCAGAAGGAAATGCTGTCCACTGCATTTGAACAAATGTGCCTGAAGGAAGTGCTTATGGGAGGGGTCTCCCCCTCCTGCTCCTGGGCTGCTGTGTCATCACAGAGTATTACTTACCTCTATTAATCAGGTGTTTCTGACATCAAAGGGAACGGATAGCTCATGTGGGGTTCCTATGCCACCTGCCATGTGGCTGCAAACTGTGTTCATCAGATCCAAGCTACAGCACAGCATTATTTCATAGAGAGCACATGAAACGTGGCCCCTCTCAAATGTGCAAATGTATCATTCTCACAGACACATCACATCCTTTTCGACACCACAGGGGAAATGGAAAAGGTTTTGTTTGAATTTTAACTCTGTGTCTCCTAAGCTTAATTATCACTAGGGTACTTAAAAAAAAAAAACAAAACAAGCAAGCAAGGAAGAGATGGAGGGATTGAGAGAGGGAGAGAGAGAGAGAGAGAATGAAGGAAGGAAGGAAGGAAGGAAGGAAGGAGGGAGGGAGGGAGGGAGGGAGGGAGGGAGGGAAGGAAGGAAGGAAGGAAGGAAGGAAGGAAGGAAGGAAGGAAGGAAGGAAGGAAGGAAGGAAAAGAAGGAAGGAAGGAAGAACAAACCTTGCTCTGCCTGTCCTTCCAAGGTTCCTTGTTAATGCTACTTGCTTCTCGTTCTGTTCTGCGCTGTCTCTGGGGTCATCATCCTTCCAGCACAATTTTCGAAGCACACCACCAGGTGGCGCTGTGAGACCTAAAAAAACCCGCGCCTGTCAGATCTGGGCCTTGCACAGGATGTTTGAATCTGTGCTGGGAAGGGCAGCAGGGACTTGGACGTCTGTGTCCACACATTGCAACTATTGCCAGATGAGTGGTGTTTCCCAAAAAAGGCTACTCACAAGTTCCGCAGTTTTCTGTTTATCTCCTCCAGATTCCCATTTTGGGGGCACCTTATTTTAAAAGCTCTGGAGAGAAGAAACTCTTCAGTGGGGTTACTGAGAGGCAGCAGCCCCCATAATATGAGAAAGTCCTTTTCCTCCAATGCCATATTTTCAGCTATGCATATGGGATTTCCTTCAGAATCGCTGAGCACAAAGACTGGAAACAGGAAGCCAGAGCCTGACACAGACTCCTCTTCAAACCGCCTGTTCACCTTCCATTTCTGAGCCATGCATTCAGACTAGCTGCAAGGGGAACAATTCGATGACTGGACTGTGCCACAGGCAAATGGGTTTTGTTTGTTTGTTTGTTTTTCTGAGACAGGGTTTCTCTGTGTAGTTTTGGTGCCTGTCCTGGACTAGCTCTGTAGACAAGGCTGGCCTTGAACTCACAGAAATCCACCTGCCTCTGCCGCCTGAGTGCTAGGATTAAAGGCGTGTGCCCCCACCACCCGACCAGGCAAATGGTTTGTGCAGGTTGATTTTTTTTTTTTTTTTCAAGACAGGGTTTCTCTGGGTAACAGAGCTGGCTGTCCTGGAACTCGTTTTGTAGACCAGTCCAGTCTCGAACTCACAGAGAGATCCACCTGCCTCTGCCTCCCGAGTGCTGGGAGCAGGTAGGTCATTTTAATGGAAGAAGCAAGAACTGCCTCCCAGGCTGAGAAAGGGACATTCTTGGCTGAGTTGACGGAACTGATGTCAGCTACACGTAGGGAGAGTTCATGGCTTCTCGGCACCTGGTGACTTTGTGAGTCCCACTTCTAAGAAGCCTGTGTCTCCATAGACTGTCCATCCCCACGGCTTCAGGAAATGCACTCTCAAAACAGCTGTTTCCTATCCTCCCTTTCCCTTCCCACTCGAGGATGTCATTCCGCAGTCAGCGGAAACAGGCATGCAGACTCTGGTAGAGCACACACGCCAAGTGCTGCTGGGAAGTCACGGTCACTTCACACATCCTGGAGGCTGGGCAAAAGGGAGAGCACACAAAAGCAGGGAGCTGTGAGCTGAAGGCTTTGTGGGATGGGATATGTGTTCAGGTGAAAGCTTTAGACTGTGCGCTCCAAGCGAGACTGCTGAGCTCTGATGATGTAGGAGGCGCTCTAAAATCTTCTAGGGGTGACGGAGACGGCTCAGTAAAGTGCTGGCTGTGCACGCTGGAGGCCCAGACTTTAGGTCTCCAGCATTCATGTTAAAAAAAAACAAAACGAAACAAAAAAAAAACCCCACAAAAAATAAAAAACCAAACAGGTGTGTCTGTGGCTCCCAGGAAGATCGTTGGGGCTCACTAGCCAGTCTGTTTAGACAAATCATCAAACTGAAGGAGCCGCTCTCAAAAAATAATATGGAAAGTGACTGAGGAAGACCCCAACATGGACCTCAACCCTTCCCACCATCGATGTGCGCATGCACACGCACAAGTACACACACGCATGCATGCACGCGCGCGCGCGCGCGCACACACACACGCACACACATACGCACTTTACTCAGAAGGGGAAAGAGCGCTTCTTTCTGGAGCTTACTGTCAAAGAGTTGGAGAAGGGTGGGAGGACCAGTGTGCAATGATTTTGTTTGGTTTTGACTTTTCGAGACACGGTGTTTCCATGTAGCTCTGTAGACCAGGCTCGCCTCAAGAGGCCCATCTGCCTCTGCCTGTGGAATGCTGGGATAAAAGGTGTGCGCAAACCACCACCACCAGCAGCTCCAGCGCACAATGTTTATCCTGTGGGCTACAGTAAGGTTGTCACCGACAAAGATGGGAATTCCTGGCCAAGGACTTGGGAAACATGACAGAGTGCAGATTACTAAGCTGATTGTCCTGAGGCCTTGTTTTGTTTTGCCTTTATTTTTTTCTGAGACAGGGCTACAGGTCTAGCCCTGACTGTCCTGGAACTTGCTTTGTAGATGAGGCTGGCCTCAAATCACAGGTGTCTGCCCCCCCCGCCGCCCCTCCCCCCCAGTACTGGGATTAAAGGCGTGCACTACCAATGCCCGGCTTTTTTGTGTGTGTGTATATGAGCAGGATTGTGCACATATGCCACATTGTGTGGTATGTAGAAGTCAACTTTTAGAGTCGATTTTCTCTCCTTCCACAAGTGGGTTCCAGGGATCGAACTCAGGTGGCCAGGCTTGTGCAGCAAGTGCCTTTACCCCTGGAGCCATCCCATCAGTCTGTCCAATAGACCTTATTTCTGCTTAGCAGGATGCATTTACTCGTAGGAAGCATTTGTCTTGTTCCAAATGGGACTTTTTCACTAGTGAGATTTCAAACACACAAGAATAGTACAAGGAACACGCGTGTCCTAATAGCAGCGTTCAATAGTGGCTACTATTTTGCTACATTTGGTTTGTGTCTTCCCAACGTGTCTTTTAAAGCTCCTTTCTCTCATGAAATTAGGATCTAGTTACGGCTCATGCTTTGCCTGAAACGTCTCTTCAGCTTCTTCTAACCTAGAAGAATCTCCTTTTTAAATATATTGACTTTTTGGAGACAGGGTCTCACTAGTGTAGCCTTAGGTAGCCTGGAATTTGCTGTGTAGATCAGGCTGGCCTCAAACTCAGAGGTCTGCCTGCCTCTGCCTCCCAAATGTTGGGACCAAAGGTATGTGCTGGTTGATACTGGCTTTTTGAAGAGATCATGGCCTGCTCCATTCTCCAGATTTGTCTGGTTTCCTCTGGTCTCCACAGTTCTCCATGTGCTAGAGACCTCCAAGTATGACCATGAGTGCGTGCTCTCTCTCCGGTTTGCCTAGAAAGCATGATATGACTCCTTGATTTTGTCTACATCTTGAGAATTTTCGCCTGGGAATGAAGGGGGCAGCGAATGTTGGCAGGGAAACCTGAGAACTGAGTTCAGAATGCTGCTTGTGAGTGCAAACTGGTGTGGTCCCTCCAGAATACCACTTGTTTTTATTTATTTATTTATTTTGGTTTTTCCAGACAGGGTTTCTCTGTGTAGCTTTGCGCCTTTCCTGGATCTCGCTTTGTAGACCAGGCTGACCTCGAACTCACAGAGATCCGCCTGGCTCTGCCTCCCGAGTGCTGGGATTAAAGGCGTGCGCCACCATCGCCCGGCTCGTTTTGATTTTTACGTGTATAGGTGTTTTGGCTGGGTGTTCTGTGCACCACAGTGTGTGCCTGGCGCCCATCGAGGCCAGAAGAGGGTGTGAGATTCCACTGGCGCTGGAGCTCCCATGTGGGTACAGGGAATTGAACATGGGTCCTCTGGAAGAACAGCCAGCGCCCACCAAGCCATCTCTCCAGCCCCATTTGCCTGTTTCTTGAAAAGCTAAAAATAAATTACCGATGGGCAAGAAATTTAGCTCGTGGCATACCCAACCTGTAGCCCGTGGGCCACATACAGCCCAGGATAAATATGAATGGGACCCCATACAAAATAGTAAACTTGCTTAAAACATTACGAGTTTTTTTTTTTTTTTTTTTTTTTTTTGGTGTGCAGTTTTGAACTGTGAACTTCATAGATGACTTTGTCACAATGTCAAAAGGGTGATATTCTAGAGCCCAGGATGTTGTATTGCGCACGGGGGACCCCAGCTGGTCAGGCCAGGGTATCCCACTTGGGAGGGGGAAAATATGCCAGGCAGATGCATCGGCCGGTGGAGGCAAGAGGTCGCTCGAGCCCCAGGCACTGTATCCACGTGGAAATAAGTTTATTATAATAAAGAGAAAGATAGGGAAAGAGGGAGACCGAAAAAGGGGGAGGTGTGGGGTCGGGGGTGCACACCTCGAGGGAACGGGGGCGGCAGTAAGGGGACGCTGGGCGGGTCTCCAAAGGGGCGGGTTTCCACGGGACGGGTCAGAATACTAACACAGGAGAAAAGCAAGATTGCACAAAGATTTATTTGAGGGCAGGTGAGATGGCTCAGCAGATAAAGGCACCTGCTACCAAGCCTGAGGACTCAAGTTCAATCCCCCAAATCCACATGGTAGAATGGAATGTAGAGGGGATGAACAAGCTGTCCTCTGGCCCCCTCACGGGCCGTGACATCCCTACACCCACACTCATACCCATGCCCACCTGGGAACACAAATCAATAGATGGATGTAAAATACTTTCAAAAGAATTTCATTGGCCATTTTATATTTCAGCCCTCCAGTTACAGCACATATTGTGTAAAATAGAGCACTTACTGGTCACTATGCATGTAATGAATGCCTTTAATTCTGTAAAGTAATTAATAGTAATTAAATCGATAGTAATTAAAATAATTATGTAAGTAAAGTCTACGTCTTTTTAGTCAGAGGTACATAGTTGTTTTTTTGTTTTTGTTTTTGAGACAGGATCTCTCCACATAGCCCTGGATGTCCTGGAACTCAGGGTGGCCTAACTCACAGAGATCTGCCGGCCTCTCCAGTGCTGGTTCTCAACTGGTGGGTCGCAGCCCCTACAGGGGTCATATAAGACCATCGTAAACCACATATTTCTGCGGTCTTCAGAACTGAGACACTGCTCCTCTATCTGTCTCCAGGCCAGTCTGCTCACATGCAGAGCCGTACACATACGAGTACCTAGAACTGTATTAAAAGGTCGAAGCATTAGGAAGGTCGAGGGTCACTGACATGGGGCATTAATTGTACCAAAATTACTTTAAACTGGCTGCTTATAAAGTGCTTATATAAAAGGTTTTAACATAAATAAATGAATCTTGATTTTGTTAAGGGATAGTTTCTCAAGGCTGGAGAGATGGCTGCTCTTCCAGAAGACATAGGTTTGACTCCAAACACCCACTTCTAAACACCTGTAATTCATTTCAGGGGCTCCAGTGCCCTCTTTGGGCCTCCATTGCACCAGACATGCTTGTGATGCACATACAACATAACTAATCACATAAAAAAAAAGTTTCTGACATAGTCAATACCCCTACTAAATCAGAAAATAAAAAAAATCAAAATCTTTATAATTTTACAGTGTACACACACATTGCATATTAAAATATCCAATCCTTTAACATTATTAAAAATAAAATGTATTATCTATTGGCAATTAATTATGTTGCTGAAAAATTTATTATTCTAATACAAAGGTAAAACCAGCCTAACAGGACAAAACATGTAAATGCCATATGGATTCAAGTCCAGAAATAATGCAAAACTCTCTATACGTATAGATTAAACCTAAAATTAATCTTTTAAATTTACATTGTATTTATCTAGCAAAAAGCAGTTTAGAAATTTCTGAGCATCTAATAAAAGCTTAAAATTCAATCATCCTTTAAACAGTTTTAGTCATCTTTCTTATAAATCCTTCAGCAAGATTTTTTTCTTAGCCCCACTTTCCAGAAATAACATTTGAAAGTGCCAGACTTAAAGCGCCCCCTTTAATTAATTAATTAATAACATTTAGTTCGTGTTTTAGTTAGGTTTGACTGAGCTGAAATCCTCTATAACCGGCTTTTCTTTACTCTCAAATTCTGCACTTAAATTTCTCCATTTTTTTGTTAACTTTAAAAAAATAAAGGCAGCTGGGCAGTGGGGTGGCACATGCCTTTAATCCCAGCACTTGTGAGGCAGAGGTAGATGGATCTCTGAGTTGGAGGCCAGCCTGGTCTGCAGAGTGAGTTCTAGGACAGCCGGGGCTACACAGAGAAACCCTGTCTCGGAAAACCAAAGAAAAGGAAGAGAAAATCCAGACATAAGCAGAGGTTCCTAGACTTTAATGCAACCCAAACGTTGTCCCCGCAAACCACACACACACACACACACACACACACACACACACACACACACACACACACTTTTAATTAGACAGGACAAGAATAGTAATTTTGGTGCATGGATAGTGAGATTTCAAAAGTGAAAT
Organism: Peromyscus californicus insignis; assembly: GCF_007827085.1. Classification (NCBI taxonomy): domain Eukaryota; kingdom Metazoa; phylum Chordata; class Mammalia; order Rodentia; family Cricetidae; genus Peromyscus; species Peromyscus californicus. The sequence goes on from NW_026294402.1 coordinate 62,572,863, forward strand.
GACCAGAGGTTTGTAGCTAAGTTTTCATCAACCCCGCCAGAGGCAGACGAAGTTTTACCCTACTATCGTCTGGAAACAATCCTAAGTCCTAGACTGTCAACCAGAACTCTCCCCAAATCGTATAAGCAGTATTTTCATGGTGACACAGTTAGTAGAATTTCAGGGTCTTTTTGTGGTCACCAGACACCACAGGGGAAAATTGGGGTCCCCTCTTGGGATGCTTGATCGATTAATACAGAACTTAAGAATGGACACAAATGGGAGTGGAAGCAAGATTTTATTAGAGTTTAAAAGAAAACCCCCAGGGTAAATTCCAGCAGTAGCCCAGAGGAGGAGAATGGGGGCCAAGAGGGGGAGAGTCACACTGTTTAGGCCAGCTTGGAGGTCAGACATGCAGTGGACAAGCAGCGTAAGGTAGAGAGGGGGAGTTTCAGAAAAAGAGTAAGGAAGCCCAAAATGGTGGGGCAGCCCAGAGTGTTAGGGAAATAATGCTTAGAAAAGAGATAGCAGGAGTGGAGGAATTTTCTGAATAATTTAGAAGAGCTGGCAGACTTACAAAGCTGTATGGCTGTGGTCCACTAAGCTCCTCTGCTAGGGGCAGCAATTATGGGAAGGAAAAGTACATTATCCCATTAAAGAAATGATTATTCTTCCTACTCCTTAAGCATGGCCTTCCTTGGTGTGGTCTTTCAGCCAGGTGATTGATCTGCCCAACTAAAACGTTATATGTCCACCCAGGCCAGAGATTCTACTCTGACCCAAAAGAGCTTTATGTGTTTTTTAATGGACCTTTATTGCTATTCTGACAAGATCACGGTAGAAGAGAGACTGGATTTACCATCATAGAAGATAGTCATCCTGATTCTCTGTTCAGATGACTGGAAGACAAGCTGAGTGAAGCCCAGACAAGTTCCCCGCAGCCCCATGGACCCTGTGTGCTTATGACCAAAAGGCTCTGGGAGTAACACATTTGTAGGTTACTGACCACAAATATCACACTGATTCAATGTGCTTTTCTCAACTGTGAAACCAGGGCGCCCACACCGCCAGCAGACCTAGACCTGTTCATTGCAACATTTAGATCAGAGAGGCCCAATGGCTCACATGCCACAGTCTGAGAGCAAATTTTTGTGTGTGTTGCTGAATCTGGACGAAACAGGATTGAATTCCATAGCTAAACCATTTCTCAGTTGCATCATGTGCTGAGATGAACTTTTCTAACAGTGGAAGCCTAGAGGGAGGGTTGACAAGGGCAGCGATGCTTCCAGGTGTAGCGAGCGATACTAATGCTTTTATGAACACAGTTCAAGCTCTAGAAAAGGGAACACAGAGGAACTTTCCATTTCTTAAAGCTCTTACATGACTAGGCCATGAATGTCTAGCTTCGGACAACTCCATGAGCCCTCATAAAGTGGCCAACATGAGAAAGAGAAGAATCGATGAGACATTCCGTGATTACAACTCCTCCTGCACCTGGTGATGTACACAGCCTCCAAGCTTGGCATGGAGTAGAAGATTCTGATCTATTTCATGATGAGAACAGAAAGGTTTGATGACAGCTGTGAAAGCGGATGCCTCTGCGGGCCTCCTCCTCCCACTCATTAGACAAAACATTGCTCCACGATCTCACCATTAGGAAGCGATAAGTCCAAAGAAACAATTAAGAAGAAAGCAAGATGCTTCTGGACAAGGAAAACCCACAGAGACAATTGTGCCGGCACCGGAATCCTCAGCAATGGTTCAAGGACAGCTAATCCTAGACCAAGAGCAGTGTGAAGAAGTAATACAGATGGCATCTGAGGAGGCAGGGCTTGAGTTTGCGCTGTTCAAACTTAAACAAGCTATGGTTAACTTACAAGCAACCTTCACAGCATGCCCGCGGGCGGCTCCAAGACTGTGGAGACTGTTGGGTCAAAAGTCAGCAAGGACATTCTTGCCAAAAATGATATCCTCTAATAAGAAGGTCACCTACACGCATAGAAAAACTGTGAACATAAAGATCGACGCAATTCTCCACCGTGTTAAAGAAATAAAACAAAAGCATCAACACCGACTTGGTCGGTCTGCACACGGAGGGACGAAGGTGCCCTGGGCTCTCAGTCACCTGGCTCTTGCTCCCAATCTGTACCTCCAAAATCAGCAAAGAGGAAATCCCCAGAGCCCAAGGAGACAAGGGAGACTGCTTCTAGTTCCACAGCCAAGGGGAGCTGGTCCGACTTTCTCTGTCAGTTTGGCATAGTGCAACCGAAATAGTAAGATTCAGCATGGACTGCTTGTGTATGTTCTAGGAACTAAGGGGAAAAAGGAACAGGTCCCACCAGAGACCTCCTCCACACCCTTCAGTTTCTGTTGCTAATGGTTCATCGGAACCTCCGTGGCTCAACAGAGCTGCAGAAGATCAACGCACTGCATGAACAGTACCAAAGAACTCAAAATTGGTTCAAAAAGAGCTTCAGAATTGCCAAGGCCTGTCCTGGAAGGACAACTCAGAGAGTTCAACAAAAGTTCAGTGGCTCAGAGGACTCCGAAAGGCAAAGCCAAGTCACAAATGGAAGTCACTCAAAGGGTTAGAAAGGTTCCCCCTCCCCCGCCCAAGGAAAGGCAAACAAAGCCTTTGGTGTTCTGATGAGGGGGAAAGTGACCCAGAGTCAATTTCTTAAGCATCCAAAACAAAGTTCAAATACTCACATTTCTGCTTCACCTAATAGAGGGGGAAAACCAGGGGATGCCAGCTGGAGTGGGAGGGGTCCCCGAACTAAAATGACTTCAGTAACTGGGTCACTTATTCTCTTCTCCATCCTGGCTCAGCTTGCTGCTAGTGACTGACATCAAAATGGGTGTTTTTCTTCTGGTCATCACTTGCCAAAATTGTTACCAGAGTTACTGTAGTCAGACCATGGGCCCTGGCAGCTGTGACAGGTTGTGCTCAGCGTCTGTCTTCGAAAGACTAACTCAAGAGACAGGTAGTAATGAAGCACAAGAAAAGATTGATTCCGGGTGGCCGCATTAAGAAGAGGCACAAAGAAAGAGGTCCAGTGGCCTGCCCCGCCTCCCTCCCCCCCCTCCAGCCTTCTTCAGGATTCTGACAGAGGCCTGGGTTAAAACGTGACAAGAGCCTTCCAGAACAAAAGGAAGGTGATCTGGAGGAATCAGTATCCATGACTCATGCATGATTCTGTCAGGACCCTGTAACATAGATCACTGAGTCAGAATCTATGTTACCACAGAAAGGAGACAAAAAGATAATGATGTCAGGAAAACTGATGAAGGGTATAGAAGTATGCTCTGCTATATACTGGGCCTTTGGATGTGACTCCGCTGAGCCAGGGCTGTTTCCTGGCTGAAAGCCTCCGTGTCCCATCTCTCTGCATGAGAACTCCACAACAAAAATAGGAAGCAGGAGGCAGGCAGAGTGAAGCAGTCCAGGGCAGGGTGTGGTCCGGCTCATCACTGACCACATTTCTATCTCGACTATAGTTTCTCTTACAAGGGTGTCTGAAAAGTTGTCAAAACTGTGTCAATCTGTTTCCTGGAGACCACTTCCTGCTTCTTTTTGGTACCAGGACTTCAGCCTTTTTCTTCTCTCAGTGAGACAGGAGAGCAGAAACTGAAAAAAAAAAAACTAAGTCAAGATTAACATTCAAAAGCAGCCAGACTGGCAGCATTGGACAAAGCGTGCACGAAACAAAGCCCCAGAAAAAGAAACAGCAAAGGCGGGGGTGGGGGGTAGAGGCCAGGTGCTTTGGGGGCTCCTTCCTCAGCTCACCAGCTCCCGCACACTCTTGGGCATGCTTTCTCCTTTCTTAACAAGCTATTTGTAGTCAACATCGACCTCGAAAGGCAGGACTTTCTCTCCATCTCCTGGCAGCTGCTGGGATTTTCAACGAAGCTGAACTGTTTTTCTCTTAATCTCTAATAAAAATTACCTTTGGGTTTCATTTTGAGCCCGTTTCTAAATTTTTTTTTAGTAAAACTAAAAATCCCCCAAAGGGAACCTGTTTTCCCAGTAATGACAACTCAAGATTCTGGGGAAATTCCAATGTCTTGGGGACCACTGTTTCAATAGTTTGATAGCTAAAGGGAGGGGCACACAAATCTTTTCAGAGTATCCTCATTCCTTCCAGGACCATTACATGACCCAGGAAAGAGAAGAGTTAGGATACTGAAGGAGGGTAATAAAACTTCTAAAAGATGGGGGTAGGCTGGCTTGGTGGTGTACACCTTTAATCCCAGCACTTGGGAGGTAGAGACAGGAAAATCTCTGTGAGTACAAGGCCAGCCTAGTCTACATAGAGAGCTCAAGGCCAGCCAGGGCTACATAGGGAGACCCTGTCTCAAATAGATTAAAAAATAAAAGTAAGGAGAGGAGGGGGCTGGGGAGTTCACAGAAGGGGTCATAGGACAGTTAAAACATGCACACAAGTACAAGGATGACGTACTGAGAAGAAAGGTGAGCTGAACCCAGTGCCACTTGTGGCTTCTCCCACAGCAGGGGTCGGAAGTGGGGTTTCCCCCGTCTCAGAGGGGTGTGGTCTGTGGCTGTCTTGAGAGGGAACCTAAAAGCAAGCTTGCCCGAGGGGATGAGCGCAGCTCAGGAGTGAATTATACAGGGAAAGGTGGTCCCACCTTCGTGTCTGGGAGCAGACTTCACCAACTGAGTGGCCAGCCTGGTCTACATAGAGTTGGGCGCGGCGACTCTGATGCCAGTAGCTGTTCCAAACAACAGATGCGCGCGCGCGCGCACGCACACACACACACACACACACACACACACACACACACACACACACACACACACACACAGACGGCGATATGCCGGGATTTCACACCACAGAACTCTAGGCATGGAAAAGCACGTGTCTCTTCATTTGCTTTTTGTCTTTGTGACAAAACACTGGCCGAAAGCAGCTTGGGGGGTGGTGGTGGTTTGTAATGGTGGGGTGGGTAGCAGAGTGACAGCCATTCATTCATTCTGGGAGACGGGCAAAGAGTCAGCTGTCCAGTTCAGAGAAAGCAAGAGCCACAAAACACACAGCTCCCTTTAGGAAGGGAGAGGTCCCACAGCAGGAAGTCTGTCAAATGGGCTCAGGGTTGGTTGGATGGTGTTTTTTAAGGCCCCCGAGTCCTCCTATTTCCCCCTCCCCATCCCACCCAGGTATCCACCCCTGGGCAGCCTTTTTCTTTTCCACCGTTTTTCTGCCACAGCGTTTCCTGGGAACAAGGAGCAGCCATTTTGAGAAACCAGCCCCTGCCAGGTCTGTGGTAGGCCTTCAATCTTAGGCAGAGGCAGACAAATCTCTGGGTTCGAGGTCAGCCTGGCAGCCTGGCCTACTGCATGAGTTCCAGGGTGGGCAGAGCCACACAGAGAAACCCTGTATTGAAAACAAACGAAACAACAACAAAAAAGGAACGGGCCCCTGCTTTTCCTACCTGCCTGTATTCTACCTCACCCTCAGCACAGCCCGTCACTGAGGGGAGCTAAGGCAGGAACCTGACCGCAGGAGCCCGGAAGCAGGAGGTAAAGCAGAGGCTGGGAAGGAATGCTTGTTCCCCAGCTTATTCAGCTGCCTTTTTCATGTGCTATCTGCCTAGAGGTGGACCTGGCCACAGTGGGCAGGGCCAGTCCGCATTAATCAGCAAATTAGGAAAACGCCCTACAGACGAGTCCTCAGGCCAATCCAATGGACACAGTTCCTCAACTGAGGGTCCCTCTTCCCAAGGTCAATTTGACAAAAACCAACCAGCACAGCAAGGTAACATGAATCTTCCAAAAACTCATGACCCCAAATTCAGAGGTACTGGGACAGACAAAATGCCAGCTTGACATTCTCCAAATCTTGTCTCACTCGTAAGAAATGCAGATGACAAGACTTGATAAAAATCAGGGCAGAAATTAATGAAAACCAAACAAAAAAAAATACAAAAATGATTTAAAAATGTTGACTTTTTGGAATAAAGCTAACCAAGACCAACAGTTCCCTAGCCAGTATAACCAAAGAAGAGAAGACCCAAATTTATAAAATTAAAGGTTAAAAAGGGGTTTACAACAGATCCCAGTGAAATCCAAGGCACTATTGGGGAACACTTTGGAAACATACATTCCCAGGGATTGGGGGAAAAAAAACCCTGAAAAATCTAGAAGAAATGGATGATTTCCAAGGTGCATGTGGCCTTCCACAATCAGATCAAGTGTATATCAACAATGTAAGCAGCTCCCTGAGAAGCAGTGCACTGAAGGGCAGAGACAGCAATGAGATCAATCTCCCATTGGAGAGAAGCAGCCCAGGCTTAGAGAGAGCCCAGGCTTAGAGAGAGAGAGCCCAGACTTAGAGAGAGCCCAGGCTTAGAGAGAGCCCAGGCTTAGAGAGAGAGAGCCCAGGCTTAGAGAGAGAGAGCCCAGGCTTAGGGAGAGCCCAGGCTTAGAGAGAGCCACTGCCCACCTCTATGGGGTCTTCAACGAACAACTAACATCAGTGTTCTTCAAACTGTTCTGAAAACAGAAAGGGAAAGACCAGCCCCCCTTCTATAACAGTGGATAAGGACGTACCAAAAAAAGAAAGCTACAGACCAGTTTCCTGATATGAATAGGGACAGAAAGAATTTCAATCAAATAGAAACCAAATTCAAGAATGCACTAAGAAATTCGTACACCAGTCCAAGTTGGTCTCATTCCAGACACAAGGATGGTTCCACATTTGCAGATCAATCAATGGGACAAAATAGTTATGAACAGAAATCATCTCAATAGACGCAGAAAAGGCCTTTGGTAAAGCTCAACAAGCCTCATGATAAAAGCCCCGAAGGAGCTAGAAATAGAAAGAATATATGCCAACTGTCAAGACGGTTATAAGACAAACTTATAGCCAACATTACACCAAATGGGGAAAGACTGGATGCTCTAAAATCAGGAGCAACAGGCTGGGGAGATGGCTCAGTGGTTAAGAGCACTGGCTGCTCTTCCGGAAGACCTGGGTTCAATTCCCAGCAGCTACATGGTGGCTTACAGCCATCTGCAACTCCGGCCCCAGGGGATCAAGGTCTCCTCTTTTGGCCTTTGTGAGCACTGCACACACATGATCCATAAACATGCATGCAAGTGAAACACCCATAAGCATAAAAATAAAGATTAAAAAATAAAATAAAATCAGGAGCAAGACAAAAAGCACTGTTGCATTTTGTAAGGATAGCTTCCTTCACGAGCTCCACAGCTGCATGGGCGCTGCCGTGGGAGACCTCAATAAAGTCAAGCCACCGGGGGCTGTTTATGGCCTCTTCAGGCCCTGTCTTATCTCCACGGCCTTCTCCGTTCAGTTGTGAGCAAGTCGCCTGTGCTCCCGCTTCCACAGCTGAGAGCTGCCCCTGACGCCACGCGCCGTGGCAGACTGTCCCTTCAATCTGTGAGCCCCAACAAGCTCTTCCTCTTTGAAGTTGCTTCCTGTTAATCATTTGGTCACAGTACTTCAGAAAGTAGTTCAGGTGGGTCCTCTCTTGGCTCTTAGTATGCTGCCCAAGTTCTAACTGGAGCAATAAGAGAATCAAAGGAGACACAGGTGGAAAGGGGAGATGTGACATTTTCTCTGTGTGCAGATGACATGACCTTCTATTTAATCTGAAAAGAATCCACGAGAAAACTTAGCACGCATCGACACTTTCAACAAAACAATAGCTTTTTTTTTTGGTACGGCGATGATCAGCTTCCAAAAGAGGAAACCCATCCACAATAGTTAGATTGTTTAAAGGGTTAAAAATTAAACATGAGGTTAAACTTAACCAAAGATGTGAATGACCTCTATAATAAAAAACTAGAACACTGAGGACAAAGACACTGGGAAGATGGAAAGACCGCCCCCAGCTCATCCTCTGCTGTAGAGACAGGGGCGCCAAAAGTGCTCTGCAGAGTCAGCGCACCTCCCATCAAAATTCTAGCATTCCGTAGAGCTAGAAAACAACAAAAACCCCTAAAAAACAAAAGCCACCATCCTAAAATGATATGCAAGTACCAAAGACCCCAAGTAGCCAACGCAGTCTGAAGCAGTAAGAGCAATACGGAGACGTCACAACTATAACACATGTGAGGGTTGATGGCCAACACTTTGTAACAATGAGGCAGTTGATTTTTGTTTCTTTAGGGTCCCCAGGGTCCCCAAATCACTTTCCCTTCCAAGAAAGGCCACTGCCCTGTGTTCTCACCATCACAGCCCACCTACCCCAAACCAGCCAGGGCGCTTCTCTGCTGTGCTGCTCAAATTGATTATAGGCGAGAGAGTAAAAGCAGCGGTTCTAGTACGGGGGTGAGCAGTACAAGGGACTGGGCTTTGGGCACTCATTCAAGCACTAAGCTACACTGGAAGGAAGCAAGCCAATATTTATACAGACTCAAAGCACGCATTTGCTAGCATGCATGTGCACGGGGCCATTCATATGGAGAGGACTTCTCACAGCAGAGGTGAAATTCTAAAATAAAGAAGACATTTCTCAGCTTTTAATGGCAACCTGGAAGCCCTTGCAGGTGGCAGTCATGTTCTGCAAAAGGACACCAAAAAGGGACTGAGCCTGTCAGCAAAGGAAACCAGCTAGCTGATCAGTCAGCCAAGAGGACTGGCAGCGAGTCAAACTCCTCTACAAGCCTGGAACTAGCTTCCAAGGTTCCACTGGCACCAGGATTGCCCCTTTCTCCAAAATATACCAAGGAAGAAGACCAATGGGCCATGGATGAAGGTGGGATTAAGCTAACAGGGGCCTGGTGGAAGCTACCAGACCAGACACTCTTTTCTAACGTGGTGGTGACACAATGCCATGAAATGACTCACCTTGGAAAGACTGCTATGGAAAACCTTTTGAGTCATGTTATTGTGTACCTAAACTCCTCCCCCTCCTTCTCCCCGCCCCCCAACACACACCATGTTCCCAAATCAGTGCTAGATGTGTGGCATGTACACAAAACAATGCCAGCCAAGGGCCTAGGCCTGATCATGGGGTTCGGTCAACAGGAGCGATTCCTCTCAAATACACAGAGGTCAACTTCACTGATGTCAAGCCTTGTAGAGGCTACAAAGAGATGCCTATTGGTATTAGTTTGAACCTATTCAGGATGGGTTGAAGCCTTTCCCACATGCACCAAAAGAGCATAGGAGTTGGCCAAGGCTCTGCTGAGAGAGAGCGTTCCCTGATAAGACTGCACCTCGTGATCGGGGCTGACACTCGGTCTGTATTTGTGTCACCAATAGTTTATATTCTGACCAAGACTTTGGAGATAAACTCAATTCCATACTGTTTATAGGTCCCAAAGTTCAGGGATAGTTGAACATGTGAACTAGACCCTCACGACTATTTTAGCCAAGCTTTGCCAGTTGCCTTGGGTTATGTTACACCAAGCCCTGTTCTGAACCTGATGTACTCTGGGATCTTCAGGTTACTCTTCTTTTGCGAACCAATAGGGGAGACCTCCCTTGTAGGAGAACTAAAAGGAGACCCCTGGCAGGTAGCTGGCCTGGAGAAGTCCTGATACTTCCAGGCTCTAGGAAAAACCCTCTGCCACATCACCTTGGAGACCCTAGAAAGGTCCCTGATTCTCTTAGGAAATTGGGCACATGCCCACCAACTAGGAAACAGTCTGGGTTAAAAAAAAAAAAAGAAGTGGAAAAAAGAACCCCCTCCAATCCATTTGGAAAGGTCCTCACGTGGTGATTCTGGTTACTCCCACTGCTGTTAAAGCTGCAGGTGTCATTCCATGGATCCATCACACTTGGGTTAAAGAGGCAGCGCTCCGGAATAGCAGGAGCCTCGGACTATGACAGCCTACCCTGACCAACCTCTCTGGGTCACTTTCTATAAGCAATGAAGCCTTTCTAAGATCTTCAGCTTTGCTTCGGCCACACCAGAGATTGGCCAATCTACGCGTGGTTGAAGCTTGAGGAATTTTCTCACCCTCGCTCCTGGTACAAACCCGGAAGTCACCTGGTCTACCCACGGCAGAAGAGGGACACTTGGGAATTAGGGTCACAATGCCATCGTGTTTCCTTGGGACTTGTGGTAATGTTAACTTTCCTGACTGCAACAATTTCCAGTGACTGCAACCAGACACAAAAGATTGTCCTAACCTTGTTTTTTTTTTTTTTTGTTTGTTTTAATTATAAATTCGATTAGTCTATTCAGGATGATCACTTGTTTCTCTCTACTTTTAAAAAAATTTATATTTATATATGAGTGCTCTGTCTGCATGTACACCTGCACACCAGAAGAAGGCGTGGGATCCCATTATAGATGGTTGTGAGGCACCATGTGGTTGCTGGGAATTGAACTCAGGACCCCTGGAAGGACAGCCAGTGCTCTTAACCACTGAGTCATCTCTCTAGCCCCACTTTTTTTTTTTTTTTTTTTTTTGGTTTTTCGAGACAGGGTCTCTCTGTGTAGCTTTGCGCCTTTCCTGGAACTCACTTGGTAGTCCAGGCTGGCCTCGAACTCACAGAGATCCGCCTGGCTCTGCCTCCCGAGTGCTGGGATTAAAGGCGTGCGCCACCACCGCCCGGCCCCACTTTTTTATTTTTGAAAAATAACCTATGTCTTGTTAAACTCTGTGGTGCTAGGTCACACCCCCTACCCACCTTGTGCTTGCCGTGAATATCATCCCCCACTCTGAGACAATGATCTTGATATGTGAATCCCAGCCAGGTCCTTCTACTGTGCTCACAAGAGACGGAACTCCATCACAGGGCCCAGCCAGAGCAGCTGCTATTCTGCTATCCCACCTAAGGAGCCTGTTCATGCCCCTAAGCAAGTTCCTGCTGACGAGCTTTTTCCCATCCCTAATCCTAAATCAGATGCTGGCATTGCCACCATGCCCCTGTATCTCTGCCTCCCCCCACCTGCCAAAGAGATGTTATGAGGTCTTCTCCCATTGCAAATATGGGAAAGAATACTGGATGGGAGAGATTAAAGCACAATGTCAGGATTTTCTTGATCAGACCTACCCTTCCATTTCAGGCCCCATCAGTAGAAACACTAACCCAACCTACTCACCCTTACCCTGACTCCAGTCAAACAAGGCTTGTGATCTAGATCCTCTCCTGTAAGATCCTAAGCATAGCTCACTACCTCCTAGCAAAATTAGCTCCCATCTGACAAAGGACTGCTTTGTTTATATGTAGAAACTCCTTGATATTTGACCATGCCAGTACCATGGAAAAATGTAATCACAAAGGGGTCGCTGACAGACCCCTCCATGTTAAAACCTGTCAGAAGGGGAATTGAGTTATCTTGAAGGGCTCCTCCTCCATGGGTTACAGTGAAAAAGGAAACACAGGCTGTAGAATTGATCAGTGACCAATGTGATCAAACCCACGACTATCAATGCCTTGGAATCCTCCCTACACAAATAGCTCCTCCGCCGCCCCCCCCCCCCCCCCCCCCCCCGCCACCAAGGACTCTTTAGAATATGGAGTAGATGCTTAAGTTTACCTAATCACTGGACAGGTACCTACACCTTGGCTTTCTCACTCACTAGAGGGACATACCCCCCAGTAACCAAACCTTAGCCTTTCCCCTGGCTGCACACATCTGGCCAAAAAGACCCATCCAATCCATATCATTATTGGTTGGGTTGGGGATTATGGCTGGAGTAGGAGACATTGCTTCATCAGCTGCCTTCAATCAACAATTGTCTAGGCATATGACAGATGACACAGACTCCCTGGCTGCACTAATGTACAAAACAGAAGGAGGACTAGACCTGTAACTGCAGAGAGAGGAAGCATCTGTCTTTTCCTAAATGAAGAACGCTGCCTCTGTATGTACAAGTCAGGGGTAGTCAGGGATATGGTCCAGGAGAGAAGAGGACAGGTTACAAAGAGGAAATAAGAACTAGCTGACTCCTGGAGTTAGCAGAGCAACAGCTGGAGTTGGGCATCCTGGCTCCTCCCACTAGGTGGGTCTCGCCTCATGCTTCCTAGCTTTGTATAGCACTCCTGTTTGGTCCCTGTATCCCCACCATTCCTGTCTGATTTGTCTCTTGCCATATGGAGCCATCAAGCTTCAGATGTTAGTTTATCAACCTTTGGGCCAAGAGGACCTAGGAATTGATGCCTGTGAAGGTATCCGGGCACCAGAATAGGATTATAATGAGGGAAAAGTTTTCTTCACTTACAGCTCAGAAAAACGTGTATTGAAGTCTGCTTCTGTAATCCTGCTGACTTCCCACATCAGCTAAAAACCCTCTTTAGCTTGAGGAGCAGACAGACACTTGCAAAGCAGTGGCTTTAACTTTATTACTTCCATTTCTGTAAGCATGCTAGCTACAGAAAAATTCCTACTCACAATATTCAGTCACATAGGCTAAAATTCAAAGCCACCAATAACAGAAAAGCTCAAAACTGGACATAAAAGGAATGGTGGATCTGGGTCTGGCTTCTCATGACTGTTAGCGCAGCTGAGTCGGCTGGCATGTTAAAGCTGAGTTCTCCAACTGTCCAAGTGGTGGTGCTTGTCTCTTGATAGCCTGATTTCTACAACACCCTCATTAATTAAATGTTCCAGACATCTTACTCATTTTTCAACAAATTGCAGTTTGATTTTGGAGGCCATAAACCTCTTTCCTATGATAGTTTAGGACAGTGGTTCTCAACATGTGGGTCATGACCCCTCTGGGAGGTAAAAATGACCCTTTCATAAGGGTCGCCTAATACTATTGGAAAATAAAGACTACATTATGATTCATAACAGTAGCAAACTTACAGTTATGAAATAGTAATAAAAATAATTTTATGGTTGGGGGTCACAGCAACATGAGGAACTGTATTAAAGGGTTGCACCATTAATAAGGTTGAGAACCACTGGTTTAGGAGATCAGTAATCTACAAGACACTAGACTTCTCTATTTTTTGAGAAGTTAAAAGGCCATCTACAGTAATTGGACTGTTCTTACAGGGTGAAAAATCTTGTACAACTTTCTCTAAGATTTGGCCAAATAGAGTTGGAACTTCAATGAAGTCCCGTGGCAATACCAAGCAGCAATACTGATGTTTTGTCCTATTTCTGGGATTTTCCCTTTCAAATAAAAAGAGCTCTCTACTCTCAAGACTCTGGAAGGCATACCCAGGATGCCTCCTGTAGATCCACTACACCAAACAAACCATTTGTGGTCTCAGAGAATTGTCCTTATTTGGGTCCATGGGTCAAGGACTATGACAATTTGATTAATAGTCCTCAGTTCTCAAACCAGCTGATATGGCCCACCCACCTCTCTGTGAGGACTGGAGCGCTGCAAGGAGACACACAAGGTTCTAGTAATCCACCCCTAATTAACCCTTCTACCTAGGTTGACACCCCCACCCCCGGTCTTCCAATAGGGATAGGATACCCTTGGTTGTTTTCATCTAATTTGTATCTGTGTAATTTTGGAGATGGGGTAGGGCTTAAGACAGGGTTTCTCTGTGTAGCTCTGGCTGTCCTGGAACTCACTCTGTAGACCAGGCTGGCCTCGAACTCAGAGATCCACCTGCCTCTGCCTCCCGAGTGCTGGGATTAAAGGCGTGCATTGGTGTAATTTTTTTTTAAGATTTATTTATTTATTATGTATACAGAAGAGGGCACCAGATCTCATTACAGAAGGTTGTGACCCACCATGTGGGTGCTGGGAATTGAACTCAGGACCTCTGGAAGAGCAGTGGGTGCTCTTAACCTCTGAGCCATCTCTCCAGCCCCTGCATTGGTGTAATTTTTAATCCCCTCTGTTACCCTCTTTCACCCACACTAGAGGCTCAGTTTCCCCTCTCTTCCTTAGGGAATTTATTATCCCTTTCTCTTTCCTTTACATTCAAGCTAACGTCCACCTCACAATCAAGTCCCACTCTGGGCACTTAGTTCCTGCTTCTGGGACAGACAAGAGTGGTTCTTCAGCTATTCATCTCCTAATCTAATCTTTTCAAAAGCTAAAGCTTGCCATTCCTCCCCGTTTATCCCAGACACTATCATTTTTCCCCCTCCAGGTTGGTAGGACAGAGAACAGTGTACAGCCCTGCAGTCCACCAGAAAGTAATTTCCTCTCCCTCTGGTCCTGCCCTCAAATTTATCAAGAGTTCTCAGTGGTATTAGCTAAAAAAAAAATAAAAAGAAAAAGAACCCCTGGCCCCGCAATCCTCATCGAAAGTCAAAGAGTATATGTCTTCCTCCTTTTTCCATTCTGGGCATTGTCTCTCAAGGTCTCTCACTTTCCCATCCACTAATGTCTTCTGATGGGGGGGTCCTAGGACCCCCCATATCTAGTCTACTTTCCTGTTGACTACCTCTGCTACCACCACAGAGACCACAATCTTTTGTTCCTCTTCACAAACCCTTTCTGAGCTCTGTGCCACACATCTGTCTTTGGAAATGTTTCAGTCTTCAGGCCAAAGTGGACCTTGGCCTGACACAGCTCTTCTGGGTAGAGCTGAGAACATTTCTCATTTCCCTTGGTTCTGTCGCCCTGGGCCTTTGTAGAGAGTTGGATAGATTTTCTTCTTTTTCTTGGTGGATTTCAAATGTCTTGGAAATATTTTGTGACTTGGGTGACCATTCTCTAGTGCCCTCCCAAATTCACATGGGGAGGTCTTGTATCTGAGCTCTGTCTTGGGGATTATTATTATCCCATGCAAGATCTCTATTCGGAAATTTTTGTTATGCCTTGGGAACTCCTCTGAGATGAGGATATTGTCTTCCCAGATAATCAAAGCTGTTCCCATCATTCTTCCTACTCCCCCTGGGAAATAATGGTCAAAATGGACACCATCTCACCACACATGTAAAGACTAGGACCCAGAAACCGGTCCAGTTATTCTGTAGACCCAGGGGATCTTCCAAAGGGGGCTTGTGTCCTTCTTGAAGCTCCTAACTTCAGTGTTAGTGTGCAGAGTGTTTACAAATCCACTCGCTCCTTGTACATAGGAACAACCCTGGTGGAAATGATTTTGAGCTCTAGGGAGAAGGGGAAGTTCTTCTATTTCTTTCTTATGCTGCTTGAATTCCTTCCTGAGGAATTTTTAAGGAGAACATGGATGAGAGATAATTCTTTCAGCCAACCAAGGGCTTAATTTATTTCCTCTGGGAGGGTAGGGTTTTTGTTAACATCAAGTTGACATAGCCAATCCTTATCTGAGACAAATTTTGATGCAAAAGAAGAGGCTTGGGGTTGGGTTCTTTTGGCCAAACGAAAACAACATTTAATCATTTTCTATTTTCCTCTTCCCTTGGTTTAGGAGTCTTCTTCTTTTTTTTTTTTTTTTTTTTTTGGTTTTTCGAGACAGGGTTTCTCTGTGTAGCTTTGCGCCTTTCCTGGAACTCACTTGGTAGCCCAGGCTGGCCTCGAACTCACAGAGATCCGCCTGGCTCTGCCTCCCGAGTGCTGGGATTAAAGGCGTGCGCCACCACTGCCCGGCTAGGAGTCTTTTTCTTAAAACCTCAACGTTTCTCTCTAACAGACTAGCAAAGAGACATCAGAGGAAGGGTTCCCATTCTCCCCTTTGATTCCCTAGGCCCAGAAGGTTTTGTTTGGCTGGTCTCTGTGTCTAGGTTTCCCTTTGTACTCCACCCCCACACACTGTAGGTTCCTCACCCCCCTCATGGATTTGCCTGTCTTCAGCAGTGCCCCCCTTTGGGAGAACGATGGGTCCTGCCTCTGCCCTCCCTGGAGTGACTCAGTCTCTCTTTAGTGGAGGTTTCTTGGCCTCTCCCTGGACAGTCACATACTTTCATCCTCCAAAATTGTCAACCACCAAGACAGTAGTTAATATTCTGTCTTAGTTCATGTACGAAGTTGCCTGACTGCTTTGGAGACCCCCTTTTCTTCTGGAGACCTTCCTGAGTCCCCTGCCATTGGTTTTCTTCTCAGAATTGTCTCGGGTCTTTTCTGGAACATTGTGGACAGACCAAAGTCAGGCAGTGCTACCCAAAGCTGCAGTTCTCCCAGAGGCTGAGGGATCGTCTCCCCTAATGTAGAAATCCCAGACAGCACCCATTTTGTAAAGGATAGGGACCCACAGCTCATAATAATGAATTCAAGAGACACCACAAACACGCAAATGGGGGGTGGGGTGCAGTGATCAAAGACAGAGAATCATTTTTATGACCCTGAAGGTCCCTGCCTCCTATTCCTCATTGGCTGAGTAATGGGGTGGTGGGAAAAATCTTACATATCAGCTGGCTGCCTCTCACGTTTTTTCTTAACAAAGACCGTGAGTGGGTTCATCTGTAACATTTTACACCCTCTATTCTAGAGCTTCCCGAGAGCATGATCAGTTTGTAAGCCATTAGGCAAGCTTGGCTCTTAATAATATTTCACTCTAACCTCTTCCTTTGGGTAGTGGGTAGCTAGTCTAGCAGACAACAGCAGGAATCTAGTGTTTTCTATTCACCTACAGCTGTACTTCAAGGCACTTTTGTCTTGCACACCACCGTTTCATCTTATCTCTTCCACACAGAATCATAGCAACCGAAACAGCACGGCACAAAAGCAGGCACATAGACCACCAGAAGAGAACAGATACAGTCATCTACGTTTTGGTAAAAGTGTGCAAAATAGACACTGGGCAGGGAGCCCCTTTGGCAAATGGTGCTGATAAACTTGCATATCCACCTGTGAAAGGACGAAACTAGATCCACAGCTCTCATTCTATACAAACAAACAAACAAACAAACAAACAAAAGATGGATCCAGGGAGGGTCTCCTGTAAGACACCGTAGAGGCATCACGCAGCAAGAGTGTGGCAGAGCAGGGAGACTAAAGAGGCCAGACCCTTTGTAACATAATCTCACACCAGGTAATTGATTCTGAGACTGATTTTGAGACTAAAACAGTCTCACAAGGCAAAGATCAATCCCTCTTAAAGGTTCCAGTGGTACCAAGGAATCAGGGTTCACTTTGTGGGTTCTTAGGCTCACTGATAAAATAATTTTAAAATGGACTCAGAAGGAAGCTTGAGGACCATTTTATTGGAGTTTGAGAGAAAATTGACAAGGCAGGCAAGCTGCAAATCGTGGCAGCTTTGGGAGGAGGGAGCTAGGGAAGAAAGAGACCATGCCTTTTGTTAGGCTGAGCAGTGGAAGGCGGCAAGCATCTGAAGGGAGTCTTCAGAGAAAACAGTGAGAAAGCCCAACGTGGTTTTCGTCTGTATTCATTGTACTCACTCACTTAAAAAAATAGAATGCAACCATATTGTAATTTTTATATTGCTCGAAAGATTCTGCTGGGGTATATAAGCCGCAAGGGAAAAAATAAAGAAGTTAGAAAGAAGACATCTGGAAGTAGGAAGAAGGACGTCATCAGGAAAGAGACAGAAGGGAAGCATCAGGGCAGAAGAGAACAGAAGAAGAAAGAGCGTAGAACAAGCAACAGAAAGAAGAAGATGAAAGAGAAGCTTTTGTCCCTCAGACAAGAAGTCTGTTTTTTCTCGTCGACTCTTCATCTCATTCCCAGTCTCTCTGATCCGCAGAAGGTTAGACCGGCTGTACTTGAGGAGTGGTCTCCACTGACAGACCCAGCTGGGGCTAGCTCTCAGCGGAGGACATAATAGTATGCACTCTTCTAATCTTTGGGGTAGATCAGAATGTTATATCTCCACTTTGGGCCAGAGGGAGAACTCCCATTCCATACTTCCGACCAGGAGGAAGTAGTCTTCCTTCAATGGGCTCTAACAAAGCTCTGATACCTCCCACCTTACCATATGGTCCAATGAAAGGTTCTGTCCAAACACCACAGGTCCACCCTCAAGGGCTTCCAAGCCTGCCAATGTCCGTCTAGCTGCCTAACCCCACCTCTCTCATTGCCATTGACTGGCAATTAAATCTCAACATGAGTTTCATTGATGACAAACACTAGCCAATGGATCAACAAAATGTAGCTTTTGGGGGGCAACATTGTTTGGCACTAAAAGCTAATGAACATTATGGCCCACTAGAAGGTTTAAAGTCATGCTACCATACACCCCAGCTATCTCATTCCTGGTTATGTATCTTAGAAAACCGAAAGCAATGTCTTGAAGAGATATCTCAGTACCTATGTTCATGCCAGGACGGTTCACAGTAGCCCAGAGGCAGAAGCATGCGGGTGTCCACAGAGTGTGGATAAGCTGTGTGGTGTGGCACACACGGGCAAGGCATTCTTCCCTGTCTCTTCTTGAATTCAAGAGTTGAGGGGGGTCGTAGTTTTTCCTGGCAATTGCAATTGTATCTACTCCTTTTCAGTTTTATATATTGTACAAAAAAAATTCTCCATAAAAACCTATCGCTATGGGGGACCTGAGTTTCTCCTCATGGTATGAAAAATGCTTAATTTTATGAATGTTCAAGGGCCTTTGAAAAGTGTAATATTTTCTGACAAAGTGCAATATACATATATTCTTTAATCCCTTTTTAAATGTTTAAGTCTTTACATACCATGAGTTTCTCCTCATGGTATAAAAAATGCTTAATTTTGTGAATGTTCAAGGGCCTTTGAAAAGTGTAATATTTTCTGACAAAGTACAATATACATAAATTCTTTAATCCCTTTTAAAATGTTTAAGTCTTTACATTTAAAGGCTGATAAGATATTTCATGTGGGGGCTGATGCATTCCCTCACAATCACGACAGTTCCACCCATCACGGCCCCCCCCCCAACACTCATTTACCTGCTTTGTGTTTCTAGTTGCTTTTACCTGCCTTCCATGTAATAGACAAGTTTATTTTAAAATGAATTGGTCTCAATGACTGAAAATAATGTTCTATATTTTTAATTAAAAAAAAACATACCTTGTAGGAAATAATTTCTAATTCTTTTGCAAAGGAGAAGCACTTATGGGGTAGCTGTTTCCAATTCACATGGGATAAAACTCCTTTAGAAAGAGATAACATAACCTGCAGATAAGCCAAACCGGGGTTCATGCGGGATATAGTCACAACTGTGATTGGAGCAGGGCAATGTTTTATAGACCAGCATGTAGCTGCCAAGCATACATCCAAACAAACTGACATCTGAAATGGAGTGAAGAACACAGCATGCTTACGTGTGTGGAGGGACAGAAAACAAAGGAAGGAAAAACACTCGGTGGGGGTTATTCCAGGACACACAGCAGGCAAATGTGCCGCCATTTTAATCTTCTACTCTGCATTCTTGCTGGTATCCTGATATTTACACGAGGCTCCGTGAACATGTGCTATCATTAATGTCCACCACCCCCTGAGATGTCCTGTGTCCCTCTGGTCCTGAGGGAGCAGGGCTGGCAGCCCTGGGGAACAGGTGCTTTCGTTTCCTGCCCCTCGTGTAAGCTCTCAGGATCTCGCACAGGAAAGCTTGGTCAAAGGTGCAAATGCCTTCTCCCACTGTCTTTGGCATCTCCAAGTCTCCTCCCCGACGGCCATGTTCTACCTGAACAGGGCTCTGCTAAGATCTGCCCTACACTTTCTCTTCACAGAACGTATTCACTCTCCTAAAGTTTTGGCTCTTAAGTGAACATAGGCAGTGATCTATATACCAAAGCTACCTTGAGAGTTTTCAAAACAAAATAGATTAATCTGTGAAGTATTATTTTTAAAAATGGTAGAGAGTATCACTGACTCAACCCAGTGTGATTCCATTCCTGAGGCTCCTGCTTTCTTCTTCCCGGCCCCGCCCCCCGAGTTCAGGAATGGGGTGCTCATAGACCAAGACCCAGGCTCAAGGACAAGATCAGGGAATGCTCCTACAGCACCAGGGATTTCCATAAGAGCGCACACACATACGCACACATACGCACACATGCACGCACGCACGCACGCACGCGTGCGCGCCTACCACAGGTAATGCAGGTCTAAAAACACAGGCAAGGTTTGTTCTAATTTGGGCATTGACAACATAGCTTGGTGTGGGAAGGGCACAGGCCTGCCGAGCTGCCAGCCTTGGCCTCTGCTCCCGGAGCTGGAGCAGGGCAAGTTGCGAAGGACCAGTGTCTGCTCCACCCGCCTTTCTTGGATCAGTCCCCTTCCTCCATGGAAGCACCATGGAGCTTCCTGCGTAAAGAACACACTTCATCACTGAAAACAAATGTGGATCCAGAGACCTTGTGTCCAAAGCACTTTTTTCTCTCGCTTCTCATTTACTGTGGGGTTGTAGGTGTGCTTTATCCATTCTCTTTGAGAACTGTATCATTTTATAGTTGTTGAGGGCCTCTGGAAGCCCTAATTTTCCAGCTGAGGTCACGGGAGGGCGGTGAGGTGAAGGGACCTTCTCGGAGCCAAGCAGTTGACTAGAGTTGCGCAACAGCCAATGTGCTGTGGACTTCACGGCAGTGCGCGCATGTTTCAGGGTCTCAGTCTCAACCCAAGCTCACACATTTTCTCCCACAACAAGTTAGAAAACATTGGTGTCTTTTATGAAACCTTACACTCACTCTAGGACAGTGATGAGATCTCTGCTGATGAAATCAAAGGCTTAGCTCTCAAGGTCTAGTGCTAACCCTTTTTGTTGGCTATCTGAAGAAAACTAAATAATCTCTCCAGACAGCTCCTACACACATCTATCTGCATAGAGCTTCTGGGGTTTTCTATTACACACACAGCCCAGTGGTATCTACACAGCAGATACTGTGGCTTCGAAGCCCCACATCTAAAGGTGGCTGGCACCAAAGCTGCTCTCAGTTGGACCGTAAGGACTTTTTGGTCTGTGTTTGGAGATGATAGCCTTTACCCCAGGTGCTAAGAAGCCAGGAGTGGTGTGACCTGGCCCCATCTGTCAGAAAGCCAACCGTGCGCCTTGTTTCCCAAGCTCTTCACTCTTACAGTGCAACTATAACCCAAACCCGTCCAGGGAGACAGAGGACCGCGTCGGGGAGGGGACTAGCTTCCTCACAAGGAGATTCTGGGTTCTCCAAAATGCCTGAGATCAGCTGTTCCACCATTTAAATCAAAGTTGGTAGCAGTCACGAGGCCACTGCAATGAGCTGGTCGTGCTGAACATGACAGCCTTCCGAAGGATTTGCCTGTATGCTGTTTCCTTAACGAGGACCAGCCTTGCGGCTTACAGCAAGATGCAGCCTTCCTGCTCTCTGTCTACCCGCATCTCACCTCCCTGCTTCATTTTCCTTCATAGCCCTTACCACCATCGACCCCAGATAGGCCAACCTTCCCTCTCCAGGGTCAGGGAGCAAATATTTTGTGTTTCATGAGTCAGAGGGTTCCTTGGCCCACTGCTCAGAGTCCCCAAACAACCTAATGAAGAGGCATGTGTAAGACTGTCTTCCAATACAACTTTATGGAGACATTGAAAAAAGAAGTAGAAGCATCAATATCGGCAGCAGGGTTGTTAGCACCAGCCACTTACCGTGGGCAAGGAGGGCAGTTGCAAGCCAGATGCCCCCCCCACAGGCCGAAAAGGCCGAGGAACTGCATCCCCTTCCTACTTGGAATGCTGACGTAGTATCAGCGACTGTCCAGCTGGCCCAAGCTCACCCATGAGGAAACAAACACAAGATCAAGATGTTTAGGAGACTGTTTCGCTCTTCCAGCAAAGTGGCAAAACCTGAAGGAAAGAGACCCTTGTCCTAAGCCCAGCCCTTCACCAGCCAAGCCACCTGCAGCTCTATCTGTGAGCCTGTTGTGACCAGAGTAACGGAAAGCTAGCCTTCCTGGGGTGGACCTCTTAGAGGCCTTAGGAAACTTCTTTAAGAGCAAAATCAAGAAGATTAGAAGACAAAACAAGGCAACCCAAGCCTGCCATTATCTTTTGGGCCCCTTAGGTGGTGCCAAAGCCATGTTGGTTACCACAGGTTAAGTAAGCTTTCATCATCTTCAGCTACCCCTGGATGAGGCAGCAAAGAGTGCTTAGCTCCATACTGGGAAGTGTATGGTTCTGGATTTATTCTCAATGAATTGTATCGTACGATCATTAGAATGCGTCTACTTTGGCACCAAGAAAAATTTTGAAAGAGAGAAAAAAAAAAAGAATCTTTTTATTTTTTTTTTAAATTGGATTCCAAAGGACCAAGGAGAGGTGGTTTTCAAAGTGTTAAAAAAGACAGAACTTCTGCCCACATCTTAGTGAGTGCACTACCTGGGGAGTTGAGAGAGCAGGCAAATAGACTTTACTCATTTGTAGAGGGACAGTGTGACAACGTAGAAAGGCCACAGAAAAAGCTGAGATTTCAAATTTGATCCCAATGACTCTTTCCTGAGCTTTTCTAACCAAACCCAAGCAAGTCACACTACCAATAACCATGGCTTGTCACATGCACAGCAGCTCAGAGTGACATTTTGAGTATAGCTGTGGACGAAAGGTTAAAAAAAAATGGGTTTTCTGTATTCATTGGAAGAAAATTGGGCTTTGTTTGCAATTTTAGACAGTCTGACAATGGAACAGCTATATGAGAAGATTAATGTTGATCGAATTATGCATTTTATTACTATGCTTATTCTCATTTTACTATTTAAAAAGATAGTCAATTTAAGTGCCAGGGTGACAGCTTTAGAAAAACTTGATACACCTGTAAAAACTCAGACAGAAGAAACTAACAGTGAAGTTGCTTCAAGATTGGATCATAGGGTTACAGAAAGAAAGCCTGTTTTCACACAGTCACCCTTAGTTTGTCCAGTAACCGTACAGCAGTTGCCTGATCAAATGACTACACAAAATATTTGGGCTCCAATTGAAATGTTAGATTTACGAAGGTTTAAGGAGGCAATAGTATCCTATGGCATGCATTCCCCATATGTAAAGCAAATGTTAAACTCTTGGTCAACATATAATAGGATTGTACCACAGGATTGGCGGGAGCTGGCACAAGCTGTTCTTGAACCCAGTCAAAGGCTTCAGGGGCTAACTTGGTTCAAGGATGAAGCTAAAAACATAGAAAAACAGTGGAGGGATAAAGGAATACAAGTCTGCCAGGATCAGCTTATTGGAGAAGGTCAATATGCTTCAGCACAAGCACAATGTTTATATGATGTCCAAACCCTAATTTTATGTCGAACAGCAGCCTTGAATGCATGGGACAGAGTTGAGGAACCAGGAAAAAAAAACTGAGTCATTTACAAAGGTTGTACAAGGCCCAAAAGAATCTTTCACAGATTTTTTACAAAGACTGGCTTCAGCAGTAAAGAGAATGGTCCCGGATTCAGAAGCTAGTAAGATAATAATTGAAACTTTGGCCTTTGAGAATGTGAATGCAGCATGCAAAACAATAATCAGGCTGTTAAAGGCAAGATCTGCACCTTTGGAAGATTGGATTAGAGACACGGTTAATGTTGAAGCTCATGAGCATGATGATACGTGGGTAGGAGAAGCAATTTCAAAAGGTTTGAGGAATGTTAGATGTTTAGGATGTGGAAAGCAAGGACATTTGAAAAGGGACTGTAAACAGGTCATTCCTAGAAACAATGTTTCCTCAAGGAACAATGGCAACAGAATGTCCCTTCCTTCTGGAGTATGCAGAAGGTGTGGTAAGGGAAAACACTGGACCAACGAATGTAGATCAACAAGGGACAGACAGGGTAATCCTTTGCCTCAGTCTTCGGGAAACTCCCAGAGGGGCCTCATGCAGGCCCCAATAGCAAATCCAGTTCAAACCTTTCCTGCAGTCGTAGAGGAAACCCCTACTCAGAGCAATTAAATAACCAAATGCCTATTGGAATAAGTCATGCTGGTCAGGATGATGAAACAGAGAGAATAGAAAATTCAGGAGAAAACAAAGAAAATTTTTTGGCAAACTTCTATTAATGAACAAAGACCAAAATTATCGATAAAAATAAATGGTGTTTTGTTGTCTGGTCTGGTAGACACAGGTGCGGACGTTACCATAATTGCACCAGAATTTTGGCATCCAACTTGGCCTCTTCAGGAGGTAAACGTTCAACTGTTAGGTATTGGGACATTATCTCAGGTGAAACAGAGTGCAAGATGGCTCGAATGTATAGGTCCAGAAGGACAGAGAGGAAAATTGAAACCATATGTAGCTAACATAGCTATGAACCTGTGGGGCTGAGACTTGTTGCAACAATGGAATACTCAGATTAACATCCCTCCAATCTCAGAAACAAATCATAAACTAGCACATGTTTCTGAGAGAAATATTAGAAGGCGATATTCTGAATGGTCACCAACCATCCATGTTATACAAGAACAGGGCACAACAACCGATGATCTTCCAAAGACATCAACAGCTCTACCTTTAAAATGGTTGACAGACAAGCCTGTATGGGTCCAGCAATGGCCTTTAACAACAGAGAAACTTCAGGCTTTAGAAGAGCTGGTAGAAGAACAGTTAAATGCTCAGCATATTGAGGAATCAACCAGCCCTTGGAATTCTCCTGTATTTGTTATTAAAAAGAAATCTGGTAAATGGAGAATGGTAACAGACCTTAGAGCAATTAACAAAGTAATTCAGCCAATGGGCTCTCTACAATCTGGAATTCCTTTGCCTACTCTGTTACCAAAAGGATGGCCTCTCATAGTTATTGATTTAAAAGACTGTTTCTTTTCAATACCCTTACAAGAAAAAGACAGAGAAAGATTTGCTTTCACAGTGCCTACTTATAATAATTCTCAACCAGTTAAAAGATTTCAATGGAGGGTCCTCCCACAGGGAATGTTGAATAGCCCAACTCTGTGCCAATATTTTGTACAACAGCCATTGGAAGTGATACGTAAAAAATTTCCTAAATCTATAATTTATCATTATATGGATGATATTTTACTAGCTGACTCAAATGCAGATACTTTAGAAAGAATGTTTGAAGAAGCAAAGAAAATTTTGCTTTGCTGGGGATTACAAATTGCTCCTGAAAAGATACAAAGAGGAGATTCTATTAATTATTTAGGATATAAAACAGAGCTACAAAAAATTAGACCCCAAAAGGTGCAAATTAGGAGAGATAGACTACAGACTCTTAATGACTTTCAAAGATTATTTGGAGATATTTCTCATCTAAGAACTATTGTTGGGGTAAAAAATGATGAACTGCATAATTTGTTCAAAACCTTAGAAGGTGACAAGGACTTAAATAGTCCAAGAGAATTATCACCTGAAGCTGAGAAAGAATTGGCCTTGGTAGAAAAGAAAGTACATGAAGGACACGTGGATCGTATTGATCCAAAGCTGGATTGCATTTTGGTTATTTTACCTTCTAGGCATTCTCCTACAGGAATATTAATGCAGAGGGAAGATATTATATTAGAATGGATATTTTTACCAAATAAACCAAATAAAAAATTAAAAACTTATGTGGAAAAAATCTCTGACTTGATTTGGAAAGGAAAATTGAGACTTCGTCAATTAGCAGGAATAGACCCAGCAGAAATTGTCGTACCTTTAACTAAGGAGGACATTGAAAAATTATGGACAGAAAGTGAACCTTGGCAAAGAGCTTGCAGTAATTTTTTGGGAGAAATTAACAGCAAATATCCCAAAAGCGATAGAATTGATCTTATAAAGAGAGCTGATTGGATCTTGCCTCGAATTGTATGGGAAAAACTCATATCTGGAGTTCGTACATTTTATACAGATGCCAACAAACAAGGAAAGGCAGGTTACAAATCAGAAAATTTAAGTAAAGTGGTTCAAAGTCCTTATAATTCAGTTCAAAAATCAGAATTGTATGCTATTCTGTTGGTATTAATGGATTTTTCAGAACCTCTCAACATAGTAGTAACTGACCCTCAGTATGCTGAAAGAGTAGTATTACATATCGAGACTGCAGAATTTATCCCTGATGCTTCAGAATTAACTTCACTATTTATTCAATTACAAGATACAATCAGGAAAAGGAGTCATCCTTTATATATAACTCACATTCGATCCCATACTGATCTGCCAGGCCCTCTAGCACAAGGCAATGATGAGATTGATAAATTATTGATAGGAAATGTGCTGGAGGCCTCAGAATTTCATAAAAAACATCATGTCAATAGTAAAGGTTTAAAAAAGGATTTTTCCATAACCTGGCAACAAGCCAAAGAAATAGTAAAGAAATGTCCTACTTGTTCCTTCTACAATCAAACGCCATTACCAGCTGGATGTAACCCAAAAGGTACTCAAAGGAATGAAATCTGGCAGATGGACGTGTTTCACTTTGCAGAATTTGGAAAACTGAAATATGTACACCACACTATCGATACTTATTCAGGATTTCAGTGGGCAACTGCTTTGAGTTCTGAAAAAGCTGATTCTGTAATTACTCATTTGCTAGAAGTTATGGCCATCATGGGTATACCTGCACAAATCAAAACTGATAATGCTCCATCATATGTCTCTGTTAAAATGATACAGGTTTTTGCTTATTACAATATAAAGCATATTACAGGCATACCACATAATCCTACAGGTCAAGCAGTTATAGAAAGATCAAACAGAACTCTAAAGGATATGCTAAATAAACAGAAAGGGGTAACAAAAACCCCCAGAAACAGACTGCATAATGCTCTATTAACTTTGAATTTTCTTAATGCCAATGAGAAAGGAACAACAGCTGCAGAGAGACATTGGATAATAGAAAAAAAACTACAGAATTAAATCAGCCTATATACTTTAAGAATGTGCTGACCTCAGAATGGAAACCAGGGTATGTGTTAAGTTGAGGATGAGGTTTTGCTTTTGTTTCTACAGGAGAAGATAAGTTGTGGGTACCATCAAAATTGATAAAGGTTCGATTTGAACAAGAGAAACCTCTTAATTAGAGGAGGTGATAGTTCATCAACCAACATGAACATCCAATTTAAACTAACATATACCAGTAACACATGTCTTTTCATTTAATCAGATAGTAACTTGCCAAAAAGGAACATCCCCAAAATTAGTCTTGGGGAAAGGTTTTTGTTTTTGTCTTTTAGGAGAATGAAGGTTAAGGAATCTGAAGAACACTGGACAAATGAGACAACTGAAGAAAAGGGACAAATCATCTATTCCAGGAAACAGAGTGAAACGGCGTATGGGTATATATTATCTAAAAAATTTTATGTCTTCCTAAATGTTTGTTTCTGCTTTTCTCTAAAAATTTAACACTATTGGTCTTCTAATAGTCCCAGTTCAATTAAAATTTAAAGCTGACTTTGGAGTTGGAGAATGGCTCCCTCCTTCTTTAAACTCAAGCATGTTGTTAAAAGGAAAATGCAAACCCCCTATATCATGCCAGAATAAAAGAGCCATCTTCTGCAATGGGACAGGAGAAAAGCCAAATTAACTAAGGGACTATTCTATTACTAATCTCAACTCTTTGATTCTATTCTGATTCTTTAAAACTTTTCTTAAAGTATAAATTTTATATCAAAATTTACAAGATTAATATATATAGATATATAGTTATATATACATTTTAAACTTTAAGATATGAATGGTCATATAGAGTACTAATTAATTCTAGAAAAAAGGCTTCAATTAGCTGCATATATATGTCTTTGTGTTCGAGTCTCTTATCAGTTTTCTGCAGAAAATCACGGCCAGGCCTAACATCAACTGAAGTCTCCAGGAAGAAGTTGGGGCCCCACAACAACAACAATTCCACGTGGACAATAATAATATCACTAAGCTGACAAACATCATCTACAGATCAGCTTTGAACTACAAGGTGCTCAGAGTAATTTTGAGATGACTAGCTGAGATGATCCAGTCTCAAAGACTACTTGAATAAGGACTTGAGATAAACCCTGAACTTTGGCATTATACACAGATTGGATAATCAAGGATATGGTTACCTTTCCTAGAATTTGACAATTAACCTAAAATTTTTCTTTCAGGGTAAAGATAACTTCACCCATACCCAGCAGGAAGCAATTTTAAGAATACGACGCCCACATTCCCAAAGAGGTGGTGTGGGGCAGGTGGTTTTTTTTTTTTTGTTTTTGTTTTTGTTTTTTTTTTTTTTTTTGGTTTTTCGAGACAGGGTTTCTCTGTGTAGCTTTGCGCCTGTCCTGGAACTCACTTGGTAGCCCAGGCTGGCCTCGAACTCACAGAGATCCGCCTGGCTCTGCCTCCCGAGTGCTGGGATGGGGCAGGTGGTTTTTTGGTCTTTTTAATGGGTTTTGGGTCTGGGATAATTTTCATTGTTTAGGGTGTTGGTTACAAGTTGTTGTCAAGGGTTAGGAAAAAGGCTAAGCAAAGGAGATTAGATTTAAGGTTCTTGTTTAAAAAAAAAGAGAAAGAAAGAAAGAAGAAGAAAAAGACAATTACTAGTTTTAAGTATTTTACATTGGATTGGATTGTTTTATATTGTATACAAGTTATATATATTGGAATTGATACTGTTAGAAAATGCTATATGTATATTTCTAATTGTACTTATACCATTCATTTAACAATGCAATTTTCTGATCATTGAATGTTATTATTACCAACTATTAGGATATAAAGAAATGAAAGTTAGTAGTTAGACATTACAATGGAACTTGTAGTCATATTAGATATGTTTTAAAAATTGAGCAGATATATTTTAGACAGGTCATCTTCAAACCCTTCAGAGATCTACAGAATATGGCATTTAAAATGTTTTAATAACTTAGAAAATTTTTCTTTTTTGTTATTATGAGACATGTCGGGTCCTGGAAGTACCAATCTACTTCAGAGAAAATATGGGCATTGAAGAAACTGCATATGGAGTTAACTTTCATTGTGGCGAAAGTTAGCCATTGGACAACAAAGTATCCTCAAATCAACTGCTGACAAAATGGACAGACAGAACATGAAACAAAAAACTACTGATTCTTGCCAAAACAAGTGTGGTTATGGCTTTATCAAAAGGCATCTTCTGAGGCCAGAACAATATGGCACCATCCCTGAAATGGCCTTTGCAATTCAGAAAAGGTACAGTGCCCTTTTCTTCGAAGGCAGCTGAATAGGCAGTGGGCCGATGGCTTCTGATGTGCAATGGAACAGCAGCTGAAACAGTTATTCTTGAAGAGTAACTAAGCTCACGCCTCTCAATAGTAAACTGGCATTTGACAGAGGGATGTGGAGAAGAACGAGATGCTGAGATGAAGCCATATATACACAGCCAAGAAGAATGGACAGTTGAATTAAAAACCATCAACAATTTCCAGAATTTAAAATCCTGAATCATGACATGACACTAGTGGAATTCAGGTGTTTCTGGTACATGGACCGCTCTCACCCAATGTGAGGTTGAACTGTTGACCTTGTGTACATCCTACTTCACAAATGAGTCTATCAGATATGCTAAGCCTATAGGCTGAAGATAATGCCCCAGCATTGCGGAGAAACCTCAGGTGACTGTCCAGGCAGCTGGCTGTTTCTGTCAACTCACAAATTTTTTGGAAGTTGCTTGCATGCACTTTCTGTTTTTATTTTTGTTAGCTAATATTATTTCCTTCTTGGGTCTCTGAGGGAGTTGAAGATTAGTTAGTTATAGTTGAAGGTTAGTTAGTTATAGTTGAAGATTAATTAGGATAGAAAGTGAATTAGATACATTTTGGACTTAACAAAATAAGATAAATAATGAAATTATTTTCTCTG
Organism: Peromyscus californicus insignis; assembly: GCF_007827085.1. Lineage (NCBI taxonomy): Eukaryota > Metazoa > Chordata > Mammalia > Rodentia > Cricetidae > Peromyscus > Peromyscus californicus. The sequence goes on from NW_026294402.1 coordinate 62,602,299, forward strand.
AATTTGTCAAATACAAATGGACTAGAAATTATTTAGACATTTATTACTTGTATATATTGTATATAGTTATTGTACTTTTGTATATAGTTTTTCTTTTGTTAGTTATAACCTTTTTCTTTTTTTTCCTTTTTATTAAATTAGAAAAGGGGAAATGTGGTGGTATTTTACTTGTACTGAAATGTGATTTTAATTGTATGTTAAGAAATAAAGTTGCCTGGGGGTCAGAGCTATTAGAGCCATAGCAAGTGCATGGCGGACGGAGGTGGCGCAGGCCTTTAAGGACCTGGAGGGCGGTACATACAGGCAGTGACGAGGCAGTCACATGTTTGGATTTACAACCAATGAGAAGGCAGAACAGAAAGACTATAAAGACAGACACACAGGAAGTAGGTCCTTTTCGGAGAGCTCTCTTGGCTGAAGAGGATCCCTGAATCAGGAAGGGTGAGGCTCTTAGCTCTGACCTCTTGGCTTTCTTCTCTGAATTGGCTCTGTGTTTCTTATTTAATAAGACCGTTGGTTACATCTACAGTCAGCTATGAGGGCAGACTTCCCCTCCCCACCAGAGGACAGTTGAGAGCGTTTTCTTCTCAGGAAGATGTGAGCAGGATTAAAACACTGCAGAGGAAACATCGGTGCAGCTGCTGATGGTGAGCTGGAAGAGCTAAAGAACCAGACAAACCAACAAGTTTCCTTCCTTCATAAAAAAAAGGACCACAAGGACCAAGCAGTGGTGGCACACGCCTTTAATCCCAGCACTCAGGAGGCGGAGGCAGGTGGATCTCTGTGAGTTCGAGGCCAGCCTGGTCTACAGCGTGAGTTCCAGAACAGCCAGAGCTACACGGAGCACCCTTGAAAAACCAAAACCCCAAACCCACTCCATCCACCAAAAGAGCACAAGCAGTCCATGAGTCCAGGCCCCATGTTAACCTGCAAGTTCCTTTGCTTGTCGAGTGGCAGATAAAAAGGCAGAGAGAATGGAGACTCTAAAGGTGCGTCCATAGTCATGGATTCGAGAAATGCAGTCATTTTCATTTACCCTGAGATAGAGTCGATGTCAGGCTTCTGTATACTTCAGGCCAGGATTCTGATCACCAAACTTTCCCTTGGGCAGGATGTAAAGAGGCTCGAGGAATGAGAGGTGTGTTTCACTTAGGTTATCTGGTCTCTTCCCTAAGAGGAGGGAGAGGCAGTTTTGGCAGCAGAGTATGAGACTAACCAAGGCTCTGGGCACCAGAGAGATGGATGTGAGGAATGAAGTAGCATCAAAATGCGAAGGGGCTGGGACATAGATCTCAAATCCTCCTGAGCAGTAGAGGGCAGGCTTCCAGAAATATTCTAACAAATCCAGCGTGCCTTTTCAAAGAACATGGCCAAACCGAAAGCTTGCTGGATGGAATGCTGTATTGTATTTATGAGTTCAATGATGTCAAAAGTCAAAACATAACCTCCCTAGAGAATGAAGAGAAAACTGCAGACCAGGCCGTCAGCACATTCCGTGAGAGCGGCTCAGAGACCTGTGGGGAGTATGGTGTCTACACTTAACAAATTCTCTGGCCTCAGAAAAATGACAACTTGGAACTGGTTTTGAGAGACCACCACATGAATCAGAAGGTTGGTGTCCAGGGAGTAGAACCTGTGCCCATATTTTGTATTTCCTCACACAACCTGGAGCAGGTTGTGGGATGAAGTGTTATTTATTTATTTATTTATTTTTAGGAGGGGGAGTGGCATTCTAGGCACACACCAGAATACCTTCTGCAGTGAACAGTAGTTGGTCCCGAAAGCAGGCCAGGGTGAAGGTGCAGGAGGTCTACATTGGTGAGTCAGGGGTTGTCAAAGTGGTCCCCTATCTTTCCTCTAGAAGAGGGAACTGGAAAGTGCGTAAAGTCCCCCGAGAATCTGAACTTCTTAGAGAAGTAGAGAGGACTTCATGAAATCAAGGTGGCTCCTGGTGGGGGATGGGGCCGGAGCTAGTTCTGTGGTTGGGTGCTATTCCTTTTGAAGGCCTTCCTTCTCTGCATCCTAAGAGTCTTCATTGTGTGTGTGTGTGTGTGTGTGTGTGTGTGTGTGTGTGTGTGTGTGTGCGCGCGCGCTAGAGCTACCTATGGTATCACCCATGATGCATCTTTTTTCTTTCAAATTTTCATTTGTCCATGAACTCCAGTCTGGGAATAAGCAGGCTGGCTCTCAGTAGGGTCAGCTGACTTCTGAAACTACACCAAGAGTTAGGGGAGCAGGAGACACTTGACAGTTTCTCTCATTTGCCCACCTTGGTGTTTTCTCACCCTTCCTATAGCTAATGGGTTTACTGTGCAGAGGATAGGTGTGCGAACGTCTTCTAGTGAAAGGGAGTCCTTCAGATCTGAACAGTGTCACCCAAACATTGGCAAGTTCTTCCAAGAATTCTTCCCTCCGCACTTGCTGCCACAAATAATCCTTTCTCTTCTTCTTGTTTCTAAATACCACTCTAAAAATCCCCTGTCCTTGCTTGTCTCCTTTTTCTACAAGGCTGCCTTGCAAGCAGACAGATGGTGTTTTGTGGATCATTTCTCCTTTATAGGCACTAGGAAGCACTATAGAGATTTAGAGAAGGTGGTCAAGGGAAGATGCCCCAAGAAGCTATTTGCTGACCTACGTGGGGAGAAACCCATTTTGCCTGCCTCCTGCCTCTGCACCTCCCTATCCAGGGACCCATCCACTCAAGCTGTGTTGGAAAACTCAGACCTAGCTAAGGGTGTTCTGATGCCTCCAAGTCTACTCACAGGAACAGGTGACATCAAGAGACAGCCCCGGTGAAATGCTATTGGTTCGGTTGCCTGGATGTCTTTTCTTGATTCTTAGAGGGCCTCCTTTGGGCACTGCCTAGTCCCTGACTGTGCACTGTGTGTAAGTCAAAACAACACAAAATTTGACCCTTTCAGAAGTCTGACCCTTCTCAACAGCCTCTGCACACAGTTCCCATCCAATACATGAAATAGCCTGGAATTCTCCAAGGGCCTCATAACAGCTCTCCTCACATGAGATGAAGCTGAGAAAGCTGTTTATTCATATCACAAGTTTGACTCTAATGGAACACTTCTATCCCTATGCCAGAACCCCAAGGGCAAGGCATCGTCCAGGGTCTGTAGATATCTTAAGGAGCCCACAGGCCTGGAAGTGACTCCAATTTATACATATTTTCTTTCTTTCTAGAATATTTTCTACTGCATTATATTAAAACTGATTATTTTCTGGTTTTTATTTTCTTCTTTTGGGGGAAGTATTTGAGAACCTTATCAATATTTCTCCCCCCACACCCCCAACTCCGTCCTTCATTTAGGAAAAACTAAAATGATCCAAAGAGAAGGGCTGAGAAGAAAGGCTTAACCTTGTGGTCCACAGAACAGGCAGGGGACAGAATAAGACAGGGAAAGTGACAGCTTGAACCCCTATGCCTATTCTGCCTTTTAACTAAGGGAGTGAGAAGATGAGATGTTTGTAAGTCTGTATCTTGTCTTACATAGTCCAAAGTGACCCTGATCTCTGTCAGGGGTATCAGACATTGCAGGTGACACATGTGTCACTGGACTTCTAGCCCCTGGAAAGATGAAACAGCCATTTTAAAGGGCACATCATCACTAGGCCTCCTTCACACACACACACACACACACACACAATCTTGGGGTACCCTTCCTGCCAGAGCCTTCCCCTCACACCAGCCAAAAGCCATCCATATGTTGACATGAAGCCTTTTCTCCAGTAGAAAAAGTTAGGCTACTGTCACGGTCACTGCAGCCTTCCTTGGGAAATAGTTTAGGGGAATAAACCAACAAAAAAGAAAAAAGTAGCCGCTAAACCCATGCCTCCCATCACCCCCCATCACCTCCCAGTGAACACTGTAGGACTATCTTCCAAAGAATAACTGGAGATTATTTCTAGAGAGGGAGAGCTAGAACCTGAAGACTCTGGGCTCAAGATGGAGATCTCAAAGAGACTGCGGTGGAGCCAGCAGAGACAACCAAACTCCAGAGAAGTCTATAGCAGATCCTCCTCCAAGTCCAAGTGGCTAGAGACGCCACCCACCGAAGAAGTTGCGTGTCCCAAAGTTGTATGTCCCAAAGCAGAAGAGATGAGCCTCAAAACCTAACCATGAGCTGGAGACTTCAAAAGAGATACCAGCTCTTCTCTGAGAAAAGAGAATGTGTGGGTCCCCACCAACCTTGGGCAACACGCCCCAACCCAGGATGCAGATGGCAGGCAAAGCCTGAAATCCCAGGGCTCTCTGACCCTAGGACCAAGTATCTGGTCTCCTAAGAAAGCTTCAAGTAGACTTTATGGGTAGGAGGAGGAGCCCCACAACTGAGCCTGAAAGGCAGATATCAACGGGGAGGTAAAAGCGCAAGAAAGCCTTGTTACATATTTAATGTAGAGCAGTTCACAGGGGGACGGGGAAGGATTCCACCATGCTCTAGGGATAGGGTTTGGCATACCCCAAATTAGGCAGGAAAATAACCCACAATCTGTCTGTATTTCTGGTTTCCCTCTTCCTGGAAAAGGACCATGTATAAACCCCTGTCGACCCAGGCAGCATTCCCACCGGCCATCATGCTCTCCTTGGGCATCAGGCTGAATGTCAAAATGAAGACTGATAGGTCTTTTTCACCTTAGTGGGTTCTGCTTGTCACCTCTCCAGGGCTTTGGCTAGGAAGGCCAACGAAAAACATGAAGGCACTTGCTGAGTAAGTGGAGGCCTTGGGTAGTGCTTTGGCTTTGATGGCAGGCATGGAGCAAGCAGGGAATAAACCCCACTTCATAGAAGCTCAAGAGAAAAAGCCCCTCTGCATCTATGGCCCAAAGATGCCAACAGTGTGAGAGAATGGTGTATAGAAAAGGAGGCAGAGTAAGAGCCCCTCTCCAAGATTCTGGAGTCATTCCAGACACGCCCCTGTGGTAGCAGGAAAAGCACAGACCCCAATCCTCCCTCAAGCAGCAACCGGGGAAAGCAAGCATGGGAAGGTTTCTTGTTGCATATTTTCTAGTTAGGTAGCTTCTTGCCAAAGAGGCTGGGAACCTGTTAGATCAGGAGGAACTATGTCGGGCCAACCAGTGGGACAGGGCCCCTGACAGGGGCCTGCTCTGGAAACTGCTGCCATCATGAGATGCCCCTGGCATACAGCACCCAGACTTCATAGACTCTAGGGCATGTTGTGGGAAAAGCTGTCAATGGATGCCAGGAGATGCTATCAACAACAAAGGGGACAAGTTCCACAGAAGATGGGACCAGGACCTACAATTTGGTGGTGAAATGCCTTTTATTAACTTTTGCTAACGAGCCCCATTTGTGTTTGTTAATTCTTTCACTAGACACTGATGCTGGAGAGGTAGAGGAGGCACCACCCTCCTCCTGTAATGCCCGGGCATGTATCTTCATACACAGCCTCTGGCCCAGCAATCCAAAAACCTCCAGCTTATACTTTGGATCAAGCCGGAGACTTATCAAGGGTCTGAATCTTTAGCCACTACCTACCTCTCTGGACTCGTAAAAAGGTACCTAGAATAGTCTCAACCAACAGGCAGCTGGAGCCCCAAATGTGGACTCATCAATCTCTCTGTGATATGACTGCAGGTGCACGGTTGTGATCCCCACCACATGGAAGACACCCTCAAATTCACAGTTCTGCAACACTCTTAAGCAGGAGACTTCAGAGCAGGGAGCCAGGCTCCTTCCCCTTTGTTTCCGGCCTCACTCGCTGCGGTCACGCCCTTAGTGTTTGCCGATTGAACACTGAAGCAGAAGGATGTGGAGGGACAGGCAGGGCAGGAAGCAGAAAGGGCAATGAAGGCGAGCCCTGTCCTTCTGTCGGAGGGCTCTCCCAGACCCTGCCGTTGCTTCCTCCTTATTCTTGCTTTTGTCCTTCTTTCAGAGGTCACTTCGCTGTTCAATTTTAATGTCACTTCATCTCTTCCTGGACTTTCGGTTTTTTCCATTTGTTTCTTGCCCCTGTTTGCTGGCCACACATCTGTAATTGTCTCTTCCTTGTTCTCTGCATATCTCATCTATTTCTCTGATGTTTTCTGGTTTGATCAATTATTTTGGATTTTTGTTTTTTGTTTGTTTGTTGGTTTTTTTGTTTTTGTTTTCATAGTAAGAGAGGCAGGACTTTGGGGGAGCTGGGGGCTGAAGGCAAAGATAAAGCCCATCCTTAGTATTTCCCATGGGGCAAGACCCATTCACCCCCTTTCCCCATGCACTTCCCCAGGGGATTGGAAGTGACCCTATGTGGGGGTGGGGAGATGGCTCAGCTGGCCAAGCGCTTGTGGTGCCAGCATGAGGGACCTGAGTGCCCATCCCCAACACCCACATAAAAAGCTGGGTGTTCCAGTGCACATCTATGGTCCCAGCATTGTGAAGCAGAGAAAGAAAGATCCTTGGATTTGCTGGCCAGCCCCCTGCAGCCAGTGGGTGGGCGCTGGGCTCTGTCTCAACAAACCATGTGGAGAAACAATTGAGGGAGGTAGCCGAGATCAACTTCTGCTCTCCATAGGCACACATGAGCATGTGCACCCAGGCCCCCAAGAAGTGACCACTCATGTGACCTTCCCCATATCCCTCTGGGATCTTTCTCATTGCTCTTCAGATCTACCAGATCCTGGAAGACCATCAAACCTTGTACTTCCACCCAGCTTTCTGTTCCCATCAGCCCCAGGCCCTGTCTTTGAGCAACCGAAGGGACACCTTTCATGAGAGCAAAGGGATTCCCTTTTACAGTCTCTTCCCTAGAAGCTGGGAGCTGAGAGCACCACATGCCTCTAACCAGCCTTCATTTGGAGGCTACTAAGCCACTCCCTAAGGGCCAACCTCCCCCTGAGATCAGTTATATTACATCCAAAGAGGCTCACAGCAGGGGCCATGGCTCCGTCATCTTTGATCCCAGCCTCAGCAAATACCTGGCCACCCAAAGTTCTCTCTCTTGAAGGGATACAATCATTCCCCTAAAGACATTCTAGTATGAGTCCATTTTCTAAAGCACTGCAAAGTATTAGGGAAAGGCCATTTGCTTTCGGTGCAGAGTGAGGGGTAGGCAGACAGACGTTGTGGCCGCTGGTCTTAGATGGTGAGATTCTGGGATGTGCCTGAGGCTCAGACCATGTGAGAGTCGGAAGGGTTCAGAGAAGGCTAGGGGGAGTCTGAGGAAGAGCACGAAAAGGCCTGTCCTCTTTTTGGAACCCTGAAGCTAACTGGGATGTTGATGAAAATGTCGTCTAGAATCATTTGGCTGGTGATTTCTGCCATTCAGATTTAGCCTCTTCCAGGGAATTAATGCCATGGATTACAGACAGATTCGCTAAACTCAGATGAAACTCTAGGGGTTTGGTTCCTAGAAGAAATTCTTGTCGTGGTTCGAATGAGATATGTCTCCCTTAGGCTTCGTTATCTGTACACTTGGTTCCCAGTTGGTGAGTGTTTGGGAAGGGTTAGAAGGTGCAGCCTTGCTGGAAGAAGTATGTCACAGGGAGCGGGCTTTGAGAATTTACAGACTCATGGTCCTTCCAGTTCACTTTCTCTCTCTGCCTCTTCCTTGCCACTGAAGATGTGAACATTCAGCCTCCTCAGCCTGCCACCTGTTGCCATGCTTCCCTACCGTGATGGACTCTCGTCCCTACGGAACTGTAAGCCCAAATAAGCCCCGCCCCCCATAAGTTGCCTTGTTTATGGAATTTAACACAGCAACAGAACTAATACATAGTTCTTTGTATTATTTGTATTGCATTGTTGTTTGTATTTTCACATCCTGGTTTGGTGAGCTGGTTCCTAAGTTCTCTTTGAATAGGAACTGTTTCATGTGCTCTACAGTGCCTCATGGATGTAGAAAGAAATTCAGTAACTTTCTCCACAGCTTCAACTCTCTGGCCCTTGTGGTCCAACCCTCGTCATTACTGTTGGCATGTAGGTAGCACTTACATCTCCATCCATTATTCCATGTGTGTTTCAAAAGACACTAATACTCTCCTGGTGTGGCCCGGACCCCCAGCCTGGGGAGATGCTGCATCTGGGCACCCTGGAGCTGTTGGTAGTCACTGGGTTTTCTCAAGTATGTGAAGTTTGCAACCCTTTCAGACCTTTCTTTAGACATGGGCTGTCCAGAGCCTGCTCCGTTTGGGGATGGAATCGGGTGAGTTGTGCCTCAACAGCTATCAGGAGGGTCAAAGAAATGAGGTCACTTAGAAATATCTGCAACTGAAATTTGGTCCCCATGACTCTAAGTTCCCAAGCGTAAGTGCTCATCCTTGAGTTTAAAGCAAAAAAGGGATCAAGAGGCAGGTAAGAGGAGGTTAAGTTGGGAGAGGGAAAGGACAACAAAATGAAGAGCAGGAGACGCGAATAGGGGGGCAGTCCATTTTCCTTGCTGTGCTGAAACGGGCTGAGGGCTCAGCCAGTCCCGTCCTCATGTTCTTTATTCTTTCCCTCCCATCTGACACTCTCCCCCAGGGTGTCCCTCTCCTACCCTTTTCTCCCCTTACGCTCCCTTCTCTGCTTCTTTTGCTTATTCTTTCTCTCAGCCTCTGCAGTTGTGCTGAATTCAGAGTTCTAAGAACCAAAGGAGAGGGGAGAATGCCTCTCATTAGAAACTTCCCCTTTGAGCTGGACATGATGCTAGCAGACACTCTGTCCTTTCAAACTGACCTCACAGCCCATTGTTTTATGCCTCATCCAAATCTCACCACATATGATCAGACTTTCAAGGAAAGACCACAGTTCCCACAAGACCCCTGAAAGGCTGGCTACACTCCTGCATACTCTCATTTCTCCTTCCTCTCAGATCCAATGTCAGCTTCTTTCGTTTTGGTTTCAGCACACACACACACACACACACACACACACACACACACACACACACACACACAAGCACACACACACACACCCCAAACCTCCTCCCCTGCATCCCCTGTCAACAGACTGGCATCTCTGCTCACACCCAGATCCAGGGCAAAATGATTCCAAGAACCAATGTGGAGGGCACATCAGACATTATGAGATAATCCTCAAGGATTCATGTAGTTCTTAAAACAGTTGAAATCTAAAGTCAAGATCCCTTACCCGATTTGAAAGCAAATTGTACCATTGGGTAAGAAACTGACTACCCTAGTCCTGACTGAGCCACAGGAAAAGGCATGTGGTGGTGGCATTGTTACATCTGAAGTGCGGGATGTTTCAGCTGGACAGTGGGAGGACAGAAGGGAAATGAGACAGAAGACACCTACGGGGCTTGTTTGGGCAGTGAGAGGACCGAAGAGATGGAACAGAAGACACTCCCAGGCTGGGTTTCAAAGGCAGCTGGGAACCCAAGACTGTCTTCTAATGGCCCCCGCTTGCATTGAGAAACAGTAAATCTGTCCTCTGTAGATCAGGAGCTCCCCAAAGAGACAAGGAATCATCTTTGCCCAAGGTGTATTCTTCCTGGGAAGCATTACTCAATGTGAAATAAGATAGAAGTCTCTTTTTCTGTGGTCTCTGCCTCTCAGAATTCTTGTTTCCTTGCATGGTTCTGCCCACACTCTACAGTCAGCATGTCTTTTAAGCCACATCATCTTTAGGACAATGGGGCCCATTTCAAGTTCTCAGCTAGCAAGGCTCCTGAGTTGCCAATCAAATACTATTTTCTAGAGGGTCCCCTTTCAGGTAGGAGGTCCCTTAATTTTCTGTCATAGCCCCTTTGAACAAACTGTAAATAACAGAAGAGACACTTAGAAAAGAGACCACTTTTTTGAGTCTGGGTCTGATTGTCAGAGGTGAGGACCTGTACTCTACTTAACATGCTCTCAGATACACCTGATGAAAGCCGTAGACTTCCCTGGGGGGTCTCGGGGCTTCTGGACAGTGGTGCTGGATATGGCCACCATGCAGCAAGGGCAGGCTGACAGTTCATTCTTTCATTTTAAAGCTGATTGCAATCAAAGTACCCCCAGCATACCTCTCTTTTTCACAGAGCCCAGCCCTCATGGGGTTGGGTTGAGTGGCCAGAGGACAGGAGGAGGCTGAAGAGTCTCATGGGATTTGAACTAAGTGCAGGAGTGGCTTGCAGCTGTGGCTGGCAGCAGCCTGGGCCTTCCAGCTACCCAGGAAATTTCCAGAAACTGTTCCTTCCACAGTTTGTACTATCTGCAACATTTTCCCTTCCTCCAACAAACTCAAGTCTCTATCTTGTCTCTCCCTACTCTTGAGTAATTATTTTTTTTTAAGAGGGAAAATGTACAAACCACGAAAGGTACCACTGTGATATTTAGTGTATTTACAACCTGAGTCTGAGTCTCCATCCAGTTACAGTTGTCTTCACCGGTACAAAGAGAAATTCAACAGACCTTGAATGGTCCTTCACGACCCTCCCTAGTCAACCCACTTCTACTAACTATCGGTGTACTTCCAGTGCCCACGGATTTCCTTATGCTACATATTTCACAAACTCGTGCCATGCAGTATGGCCTTTTGTGTCTGGTTTCTGTGACACTCTCGAGTTTCATGTGTATTATAACCATTCGTCAGCATGTGAAAGGGTCAAGCAGATGCCGTAACAGGCTGCTCAGTCTTTTCTCAGAGATCGTGAGACTTGAGCAAGCAGTTTCTGGGAGGGCTATGATGTAGTCCTTGCGGTAGCTCCCTTTCTGTGCGTACTTTCACTGCTCAAGGCTCAGCCGATTGTTTACTGTCTGGGACCCCTCACCAACTGAGAGCTACGTGCATGGGTCAATGTGAACGTGTGAAGGCAGTCAGCCTCCAAGGCAGCTCAAGGACAGAGCCTGGGACTTGTCCAGGCCTGCCCAAAAATGATAACTGTAACCACCAACTAGTGAATTCAAAGAATACACACCTTTACCCAATCATGTGATGCAAAGGCTTGTGCCACCCTGCTTGCGGTATTTCCCTTAAAAACCCCATCACTCTGAGAGCTCAGGGCCGTCCTTCTCCACCCGCTTAGTCCAAGTGTGGGACACAGACCAAGCCTGGACTTGCTTGTTATCAATAAACCCTTGTGTGTTTTGCATCAGATATCGGCTCTGTGGTGGTCTTGCTCGGGGGTCTTGCGACATGGGCACAACCCATGCATACCATTCCGTTTGGTGAGGTTCCAGGTAGTTTTGTCCTTGGCTTCCCTGTTCATTCCCTGGTGAACAGCAGAGCTGCCTCTGCCTTTTGACTAGCACAAGAACTGCTGCTGCTCTAAACGTTTGCCCAGGCACTTCTGTTTGAAGCCTGCTTTCAGCTTTGAGGGAGGGACCTAATAACAAAAGTCCACAGATCATCACGGCATAATTCAGCTTATCGAGACACTTCCTAGCCGTTTGTTACAGTTGCCACAGTTTTACATTTATCCTGTAGTGTGCAAGAATCCCTGTTTCTCCACATCCTCACCAGCACCAATCATTTTCTGGTTTTGTTATAGCTCTCTTAACAGGAATGAAGTGACAATATCTCCCATGATTTTCATTTGAATTTCCATAAAGACTAAAGACTGGGAACACATTTCCATATGTTTTTGGCCCCTTATGAGCCTTCTTGGAGAAGTGCTTCAGGTTTCTTCTATTGAATTATAGAAGTTCTTTAGGCCTCCAGGAACCAGACTTACCAGACACACGGTGAGAAAATAGATTTCATGTGTAGGTGTTGTTTTCAGAATGCCTAGAGACATAAAAAAGTTAAAGTTCCAGGTTGCTCTATTTTTTTTTCATTCTTGGGTCTTTGGTGTCATATCTAAGAAATCACGGCTGAATCCAAGCTTAGAGAGATTTATAAGGAAGCCTATGGTTTAAACTTTCTTATCCACAGCATTGATGCCCTTTGAGTTTTGTGTATAATGTACACTAATAGTCCAGTTCCACCTTGTTCCATCTGACTGTCCAGCTGAGCTGTCACAAAACCATTTGTGACAAAGACAATTTTTCTCCATTAACTGGCCCTGGCATCCTTATGGACATAACTGACTGTATATGAAAATTCCTTCTAGAATTCCTTGATCTACATGTCCATCTGGTGAGAGGAACAGGCTAAAAGATGACTTACACAGGGCATTTTAGAAGCAGTAACAGCTAGTCCTTAACTTCTAAGATGATGTCTCAAATTTTCTCCATTTCTCAAGATTTGACAGCAGTTTCGAGAAACTGCTGTTTCCTCAGTGCTAATCCTCCCAGCAACCATGAAATTCAAAAGAAACACTGGGAAACAGACCACTATTAGAAATTCAGAGATTAGCATTGGCAGTAAGTACATTCATTTAACTGCTGGCTTGATAGGATGGTCGGTGATCCAAAGTTATTTCTGCCTCCCGAGAAACGTGTTCCCGGGAAATCCTAATTCTGCCCTGAAACACAGTAAGTGTAAGGGGTGGCTGAGCATCATCACATCATGATGCCATTATCCCGCTTTTACTTGTCATCAGCATCTGAATCCCAGGAGCCCTTTGCTGATTCTAGGAAGCTGGGCTCCAGACAGCCTGGCTTGGGAAGACTTCAGCGATAAACACCATGAAGGCTTGGCTCTGCCCAACCCCATGGCCAGCAGGTGAATGAAGGCCCATGCCTCCAGAGAGAGAGAGGGGGAAATCCAGGGAGCCTAGTTCTACCTAAGACGGTCAGGGAGGACCCAAGGAGGAGGGTCCTTCCCTGCACCTCCAGAGCTCACCATGCACGAGTGAGTCTTGAGAGAGGGGCCTCTGAAACAGAATCCACACAGCTGGTCCCACCTCAGTGGGAACATGGGTCCTCTCAGATGATTGACAATGGGGATGTGGAGAGAGCAATGCTCTGAAGACTCAACAAGTGTGAGAGAGAAGGGGACTTGGATGTCCCTTTCCAGACTGGCCTCCTGGCAGGCTGGCAGGAGGGCCCGAGCCAAACATGGCAGGAGCTGCCTGAGCTGCTTTGAAGGGAGGGGTGCTCCCAAAGGCAGCCAAGTCCAAGGCTTGCCTCACTCAGGTCATAGTAAGGCTGGGGTGGGGTAGGGAAGAGGGCCATCAGTTTCCAACAAACCCCAGGAATTTGTCCAGATGAGGCCTCAGTGGCAACACTCCTGAGCCTTTTCCTACAGCAGATTACTCAGCAGCATGAGAGTTTCAGTCCTGGGAATGGGCTGAGGGCTGGGGTGCCAGGGCAGCTCTTTAGCTGGACTGGAGGAAGGCTTGTGGGGACCACAGCAGGTGGCACTCTCTGGAGCATCGGTTCAGGAAAGAGTTCATCCTCAGCCCTGAGATTGCTCACTTTCAAAAACCAGTCTATGTGATTTTGGCCTTTCCAGCATGGTGGGAGGCAGAGTCAGACCTCCCAGGTCCATACCTTCTCAGTGTGCCCACACTGGGATTGGTCAGCTGCTTTCCCCGTGTCTCAGTGAGACCTTATCACCAAGGAGATACAGAATTATCTGTGTGACCATCCTCCACGGAAGGCCTAGGCCCAGGCTCTGCAGTGAACTCCCTGTTGAAAAATTTCCCACGAGATAGACTGTAATTGGGTGCCAGAGGACCTTGTACAGCCTGGAGACTCCCCTGGGAAGGAGGCTGGCCCTTGTGTCTGAGCCTTGGCCTTTGGCTGATTTTGCTCTGTATCCCCTGAGAGAAACCACAGTTGTGACTGCAACCCCATGCTGAGTCCTGAGAATTCTGCTAGAGACCTTGGGGAAGCCCCAGCACCTCACTCTGGTCTTCCTTCTCCTCCTTCTCTTTGTATGTCTGAAAGCACCATGGCAGGGAGGGAGGGGCTGGCAAAGGAAGAGGACAAACTGCTTTCCAGGCATTGGATCGGACTCCTCTGGTCCTTCCCATTTCCACTCCATTCAGACAGGAAACTGCTATCTCTTAGGCCTCACTCTTCTTCCCTCAGAGGGTCTTTGCAAAGCAGCTCACTGGCTCCACCAGTGCAGCCTGGGTGTGCCGCTTGCTCTGGAGACCATGCTCGAGCGGAGAGCAGCTTGCTTGCTGGCTGCTATGTGGACAGTGTCAGCCTTGACTTCTCAGGCCTTGCTGCCTTCTGTTCCTGCACCAGCCCTCTTGCGAGGGATGTCTCTTTCTTTCCTCTCCCTCTGCTGGGCAAACACATTCCAGTGTTTGCTCTGAGGCCAATGTCGAATGCCTTTCGACATTTACCCTTGGCATACCTCCAGACATCAGTATTGTGTGCTTCCCCTCTCATCCAAATTCTCTCCGAGAAGTTTCTGCCAGGCTGGCCTAGGGAAAGGGCCGCTCTGCTGACAGGGGTAGGGCTACAGCTTCCTTCTTTTGCCCTGCCGGCCCAGGTGGGTCAGGAGTCAGTGGCTAGGCTGTCCCCATGCCTGTCAGTATCCGTGCCCCAGTCTGCTGCCCCAGGCTCTCTCAGAGTCTGTCGCTGTTGACAGTGCATCAGGCTCAGATCTGTGTCCTTCAGCAATCACACACGGAGGTGTGATCAGCGCCCCCCACATGTGACCCCAGATGCAAGCCCCACTCACAGAGCTGGCATCATGGTCATAGACTCAAAAACTCAAGGGAATGTCGTGTTTGCCTGGCCCCTCTGCATCTTGGTGACTGAGACACAGCCAGAGGTAGTCAACCAAAGGTATAGCCACCTCTCTCTCGACCTGTCCTCCTTGAGTGAATATTGCCAGCCCCCGCTGGGCACAGCAGTCAGTGTTCAGGCTCAGTTTGTTGTCTGTCACAGCTTCCAGAATGGCCTCCCATCCTTCCAGGATGGTTACCAGGGCTTTCACTTGAGGGGTTCTTTGAAACTTTCTTCTCAAGGTCGGAGGATTTAACTCTGATGTTTCATGGTTTCCTGCATGGACCTGTATGACTCCTCAACGTTTCCTAAACTACCAGTCAGAAGGTGACCTTACTCTGGGGACCTCCAAGGTCTGATTTGTTCACAGTGCCTTTTACAGGGATTTAGCAGCGGGCACAATTATTAAGTGTGGAACATTCATGGGCAGGTCTGTAAGTGCTTTCATCCTCTTCCTATTTTCATTCATTCATTCATTTGTTCATTCATTCATTTATTCATTCATCCATTCAGTCTTTGCTTCAGCCAACAAAGTATCTGTTGTCCTACGGCCATCAGGCTGAGTGAGACTTGGGGCCCTTAGCAGTCACCTCACAGAGTCTGCCGAAGTAAGGGCTCCTTAGAGCAGCTATCTCAAACACTGGTCACTGTCTACACATTTCCAGTCATCAGTCCTCCAGCTGACTTTGTTGATCACTGATTAGGCCTCTGTCTAAATCTGTTCTTCACGGAGCCTGTCCTCGTGTATTTATACAGCCACTGATGGTATAGAAGAAACCAACAGTCGGAGCAAGACCTCCTTACTGTCAAAAACAGCAAAACAATGTCGTAATCAACATAGAGGGAAGGTTCATAGGTTCAACAGCCATTGAGGGGTGTTTCTTTAAAACACCACATCCAATGGATCTATAGAAGCGCTGGGCCTCAGGAATCACCCAATGGTGCCTGTCCAAACCAAGAGGACCAAATCATGTGAAACGGACACGCTCTATATAGATCTACTTATTTACAATCAGCAATGACAGACTCATGAGGCAACTGGCAAGAACGGCTGAGATTGGCTCATCGAGCAAAGATCAGCAGGACAAATGGGGTTTAGGTAGTGAGAGCTCCGTGATTTGTTGGTCTGAAAGTCCCCTGGCATGTGGGGTGTCATCCCAGTCTTATCCAAGGACCCTGGTGGAAACTTAGATAGAAATAATAATGGGAAATGATAATTTCTCTCTATATATCTGAAATATCAAAGCAAAACAGCAAAAAAACCATTCTCCCTCCCCCCCAACCCCACAAAAGTTGAGTTTCTTGTTCACTACAGTAATGGAGACCATTCCAGCCATACTGAGCAGGTCCATCTCTCTGAGCAGGACAGTCCATTGTACTGGACAAGAGTACTGGAAGTCATGGGGGGTGTGGTTCAGAGTCCTTTGAGAGGCTCAAGGTATTCCTCTCTAAGCCTGCTGTGGATCCAGGCTTTCAGAGATATGCATAGGACACCCATCCACTGTGCCCGCCTGCTTTCAAAGCGCGGCCGGGCCTGATTTGCCTGCGGAAGCATGCTCCTCGAAGCATGGTCAGCAAATCCCCTGAAGTCTGTGTCCACCTTGCCTCATCACCAGGTTCTGAGTCTGTGACTTTGGATGGTTTTGAAGTCAGGAAGCACGAATCCTTCAATTTTATGATTCCTTCTCAATGTTTTTTGATTAGGGACCTGCTGCAGTCTGCTTCCCTGTGAAGTATGACATTTGTGCAAAACGGTCATGCAGAGTTTTGGCTGGGGATCTTGTTGAGTTTGTAGTTTTCTGTGAGTCTCAATTGTCATGATCTTAACCTTTTGTGTTCTGCCCAGGAACCTGGGGTATCTCTCCGTTTCTAGATATCTTTGATCTCTTCTGGCAGCATTTTGTAGCTCTCTTTATACAAGTGCTCTCCACAACTTGCTAAATGTCCTTTGGGGATTGTTACTTGCTAGAAGACAGAAATACCACTGATTTCTATTTTATACCCAGAAACTCAGAGGACTTTTAGATTCCAGTGATATCATTTATAGATCTCCTCCTCTGGGATGGAAAGTTATCTGCTTTTCAACTTCATACACACACACACACACACACACACACACACACACACACACACACACACGATCGCTCACGTGCTTCTTCTGAAATGTCTGACTAGAGCTTCCATTACAGTGCTCAATAGCATTGTTGAAAGTGGGAAACTTTGTGTTTAATGTCCCTCTCCTCAGGAAAGAAGATTTCAGTCTTTTATCACTGAGTGTCATGTTGTCCCCGAGTTTCTTCACAAATGCCGTATCAGACTGGGGACAGTTTTCTTAGCGTAGCCTAACATCTTTCAGTGTTTCTATCATGGAAGGACATTGTGTGCTCACTTTGCAGAAGTCACTTGAGATAACCATGGTTTCTTTTTCTTCTTCATTCTGTACACAGCCTGTAATACACTGATTTTTTTTGTGTGTGTGTGGAGGTGGTTACTGGACCACTGTCACATTCCTGGAATCCATTTCAGTACCCTTTTATTATTCCTTGGGGTTCCATCTTTTACATGCATTGTCCTCCCAGTATATTTACTTAACCCATGGGTCTTTCTCCACATTTGTCCCTCTGCTTTTCTGAGTCCCGCGGAGTATTTTATTATCTTGCTACTGGTGACACAGATAAGTGCCTCATATTTTGTCTCAGGGAACAACAGAACGTTAGCAATGAAGGGCGGACAGGCCCAGGGAAGAGGGTAGCTGAGAGTCAGCTACAGCCCCAGGGCTGTCAAAGCAAGGGCAGGATGAGGACACTCTGTGCATTGTTCCCATTCCAACTTCTCATGCACTGCCAATGCCCTAGGAAGCTTCCAAGACTCTGGCCTAGAAGAAGAGAGCAAAGAGCCACCATCTGTAAGGTCTTCGGAGAGACTGCTGAGTGGTTCCTCCACTAATGGAAACATGGTCTGCATGACAGCACTTTGGGACTTTGAGAAGAATGAAGCCAAGGTCACTCCACTGAAGAGCTAAATAACCCTTTCTAGTGGTTCATTTGAATATGCCACAGGAACTTCACTGCCTTAGGCTCCAGCATTGGACCCAGTAGGCAGCCAGCTACTCCGGCAAGTTATCAATCATTTTGTAAACACACATGAGTGAGTTGTGAGAAGAGGAAGATCAGCTGGGATCTAGGGAACAGAAGCAATGTATACAAAACAGGATCTTGTGATATGTATGAGTAAGTGCCCTGTCACACTGATGGGCCAGAGACAATTGTGAGACAAGAAATAAAACACTGGGTAGCCTCTGGCAGAAGTCTGGGAATCCACATCCCACCCCTCACCTACTGACCCCCCAACCAGGAAGAAGCTGAGCACTGAAATCTTCCTCGGAGAACTCACAAAAGACTGTTTTCATAGAGATACCAGGGAAAAGAGACTCTCTTCAGAAGAAGTGACAAGTTTGTGTTCTGGCACTGGATGGCTATACTAAGACCAGCCCTGTTTGCATCATTATGGTGGGAACAGGACACTAAAGTTGTTAGGGACGGGCAGGTCTGCATGTGGTACCCCCCCCCATCTCTAAACCTAGCAACAAGACTCCGCCAGGACCCCCCATCAGAGGCCTGGGGTTAAATGTGACACTGCTTTGGCCAGACACTGTGCCTTTATTTTGTTTCCCCTAAAACATGACTCTGGACTCAAATTCTTCCCTCGTCCTGAGAAGCGCGTTCCCGGGGAAATCCTAATTCTGCCCTGAAACACAGTAACTGTAAGGGGTGGCTGAGCATCATCACATCATGATGCCATTATCCCGCTTTTACTTGTCATCAGCATCTGAATCCCAGGAGCCCTTTGCTGATTCTAGGAAGCTGGGCTCCAGACAGCCTGGCTTGGGAAGACTTCAGCGATAAACACCATGAAGGCTTGGCTCTGCCCAACCCCATGGCCAGCAGGTGAATGAAGGCCCATGCCTCCAGAGAGAGAGAGAGGGGGAAATCCAGGGGGCCGAGCTCTACCTAAGACGGTCAGGGAGGACCCAAGGAGGAGGGTCCTTCCCTGCACCTCCAGAGCTCACCATGCACGAGTGAGTTTTGAGAGAGGGGCCTCTGAAACAGAATCCACACAGCTGGTCCCACCTCAGTGGGAACATGGGTCCTCTCAGATGATTGACAATGGGGATGTGGAGAGAGCAATGCTCTGAAGACTCAACCAGTGTGAAAGAGAGACGGGGACTTGGATGTCCCTTTCCAGACTGGCCTCCTGGCAGGCTGGCAGGAGGGCCCGAGCCAAACATGGCAGGAGCTGCCTGAGCTGCTTTGAAGGGAGGGGTGCTCCCAAAGGCAGCCAAGTCCAAGGCTTGCCTCACTCAGGTCATAGCAAGGCTGGGGTGGGGTAGGGAAGAGGGCCGTCAGTTTCCAACAAACCCCAGGAATTTGTCCAGATGAGGCCTCAGTGGCAACACTCCTGAGCCTTTTCCTACAGCAGATTACTCAGCAGCATGAGAGTTTCAGTCCTGGGAATGGGCTGAGGGCTGGGGTGCCAGGGCAGCTCTTTAGCTGGACTGGAGGAAGGCTTGTGGGGACCACAGCAGGTGGCACTCTCTGGAGCATCCGGTTCAGGAAAGAGTTCATCCTCAGCCCTGAGATTGCTCACTTTCAAAAACCAGTCTATGTGATTTTGGCCTTTCCAGCATGGTGGGAGGCAGAGTCAGACCTCCCAGGTCCATACCTTCTCAGTGTGCCCACACTGGGATTGGTCAGCTGCTTTCCCCGTGTCTCAGTGAGACCTTATCACCAAGGAGATACAGAATTATCTGTGTGACCATCCTCCACGGAAGGCCTGGGCCCAGGCTCTGCAGTGAACTCCCTGTTGAAAAATTTCCCACAGATAGACTGTAATTGGGTGCCAGAGGACCTTGTACAGCCTGGAGACTCCCCTGGGAAGGAGGCTGGCCCTTGTGCCTGAGCCTTGGCCTTTGGCTGATTTTGCTCTGTATCCCCTGAGAGAAACCACAGTTGTGACTGCAACCCCATGCTGAGTCCTGAGAATTCTGCTAGAGACCTTGGGGAAGCCCCAGCACCTCACTCTGGTCTTCCTTCTCCTCCTTCTCTTTGTATGTCTGAAAGCACCATGGCAGGGAGGGAGGGGCTGGCAAAGGAAGAGGACAAACTGCTTTCCAGGCATTGGATCGGACTCCTCTGGTCCTTCCCATTTCCACTCCATTCAGACAGGAAACTGCTATCTCTTAGGCCTCACTCTTCTTCCCTCAGAGGGTCTTTGCAAAGCAGCTCACTGGCTCCACCAGTGCAGCCTGGGTGTGCCGCTTGCTCTGGAGACCATGCTCGAGCGGAGAGCAGCTTGCTTGCTGGCTGCTATGTGGACAGTGTCAGCCTTGACTTCTCAGGCCTTGCTGCCTTCTGTTCCTGCACCAGCCCTCTTGCGAGGGATGTCTCTTTCTTTCCTCTCCCTCTGCTGGGCAAACACATTCCAGTGTTTGCTCTGAGGCCAATGTCGAATGCCTTTCGACATTTACCCTTGGCATACCTCCAGACATCAGTATTGTGTGCTTCCCCTCTCATCCAAATTCTCTCCGAGAAGTTTCTGCCAGGCTGGCCTAGGGAAAGGGCCGCTCTGCTGACAGGGGTAGGGCTACAGCTTCCTTCTTTTGCCCTGCCGGCCCAGGTGGGTCAGGAGTCAGTGGCTAGGCTGTCCTCATGCCTGTCAGTATCCGTGCCCCAGTCTGCTGCCCCAGGCTCTCTCAGAGTCTGTCGCTGTTGACAGTGCATCAGGCTCAGATCTGTGTCCTTCAGCAATCACACACGGAGGTGTGATCAGCGCCCCCCACATGTGACCCCAGATGCAAGCCCCACTCACAGAGCTGGCATCATGGTCATAGACTCAAAAACTCAAGGGAATGTCGTGTTTGACTGGCCCCTCTGCATCTTGGTGACTGAGACACAGCCAGAGGTAGTCAACCAAAGGTGTAGCCACCTCTCTCCTGACCTGTCCTCCTTGAGTGAATATTGCCTGCCCCCGCTGGGCACAGCAGTCAGTGTTCAGGCTCAGTTTGTTTTCTGTCACAGCTTCCAGAATGGCCTCCCATCCTTCCAGGATGATTATCAATGAAATTTCATTTCTTTGAAATTTCTTTCCAGAGTTTGCAGGACTTTTAAAAATTGTTCATCTTCTTTTACTAATAAATAAATAAAATATTAAGCCTTGAAGAAAAATAAAAATTACCAAATAGATTTGCAGAAGTTCATGATAATTATTTTCAGCATGGCTTTATTGGCTCAGGACCCCGGCACTCACTGACCTGTGTTTTCATCAGTATTTACTGCTCAGTTTTGAGAATGTCAGGCACATATTCTTATGTACATTTAAGGTAATTATGTATGCAGCTCTTTCATCTAGTTAGACTTCACCTACTGCTTGATTGGTGGTTTTTGGTAGCAATTATCCCATGAGGCCAGACAGTGGAAGCTTCCTGGGGAGATTACAATGCTTCTCCAGTATTTCAACCAGGAATGATGGTAACAAGCGGGCATGGCCAGGAAACAATTCCTGTGAACGTGAACTGCGAGAAAATGGGAAAAGTAGGAGTGTGGGGCAAGGAGACAGTGCAGGAATAAGTATGATACCCTGCCCTTTGGTAGCATTAGCAATAGTCCCTGTGATCCAGGCAGAGCAGGGCCATGGTCAGATTGCCCATTTCAAACCTCCTGCCTCTTGCCTCCTGAACAGGAGAAGCATCTGAAGGGCCGAGACATCCAGGTTACAAGGAGAGTCCTGTGCAAAAACCAGGTAACTTTCTACGTAGTATCCCGAGTACAATTGATGGTTATATGCTCAACAAATCAGAGGAGAAACCAGGGGTCGAAAGGTAAGATAGCCCTGGAGTGTGGCATGCCTGTGGACCTCCCAATCTTCTCAAGCTTTCCAAAGCTGCCAAGTCGGGAAGGCTGAATCCTGACTTACTCTGGGGTCTTTAGAACTTTCAGGTCGGTGGGGTGGGGTGGTGGCAGCTGGGTGGCTTTGAAGAGTTCATTACAGTGCCTTTTGCAGGGCTCCAGGGAAGACCACTATATTATTAAATGAGGGACATTGAGTTGGGCAGATCCTGAGACACTTTCATTAGCCACCCCCTTTCATTCATTCATTCATTCATTCATTCATTCATTCATTCATACATTCATTCATCCAGCCAACACTTAAAAGAATATGCTGTCCAGCATTGGGCTACATGAGACTCATTGACACTTGGCACCAACCTGGAAGAACTCCTGGGTCTCCCCTCCTGTAACTACCACTGCCTGTCCTGTGTCCTCCTCACTAGACCTCCTGCATGACACAGCTTTGGGAATTCATCTCTCATTCCTATGTGGAACCATTTCTCTTGTAGATGCTTAAAAGTTGACTGAAGTATCCTCTGGAATGCCTGTAGTGAATCCACCAAGCACACTTCCCAGGCCCTCTTCCATTTCTTCGGACGTACTCTGAGGGCAAGGTAGAGGTTTTCTCAAGAATAAGAACCGACAGAAGCCTGTGAATGAGAACAGTCTCCCCAGGCCCTCCTCCTTGGCCCAGTAGCCAGACTCTCCAGTTCCTTCCTCGGAAAAAGACGGCACAAGCTTGACAGCTGACAAACTGTATTGTGTCTTGTTACATATGCCTGAAGTGGTCTTGCAGACCGGTCCCTCTCATCCTCAAAAGCCTTCCCCAGCCAGCAGGGACCCTCTGCCACACAAGTGAAACTCTAGTCATTCAGGGCTCTCTTCAAGGGGAGGGCAAAGAGTTCCCTACTAAGGTAAAAATACCCAGGTGGCTTCCAGCTCAGATGTTTTTCATATCCTTAACACAAGCCATCTGTACCCTGCAGAGGGAGCAGGAGGAGGGCACGATTTTAGCATTTGGAAGGCAGAGGGGGGCCCGGGGGGCTGCCTAATGGGTCATGAAAACACCCCAAATAGACTTCCCTATTGCATACTGGCCTTTAGGACAGCCTTGAAGAGGAGGTCCAAGTTAGTCCCGGAGCTGACAGCGACAGCCCTGGCATGCTGTGACTCAGAGAAGCAAGTGTAGGGCAGACCTGGCAAGGGCGGCTTCCCCAGCAGCTGCAGAGGGCTTCTCCCTCTGAATATCGAGTGCAGACACCCCCAGACCCCACGGACACTTGCCCTTAGGTCCTTTTCCTTCACGTTTTTCACGGTCACCTTCCCTCCAGGAAGCGAGAGAGCCTGCAATGGGGTCTTTGAAAGTATATGACATCACAATGGGTTGTGGCTGGGAGAGGCAGTGCTGGACTGAGGAAAAACAACTTTATCAGCGTTGAGAACCAGGGATCAGTTAACTCTTGCAGTCTTCATCTAGGGATCTTATTTTTACCTCTCCAACATCCTTGGGGGGGTCAGCATTGCTACTTCATTTTACAGTTGAGGAAAATGGGACACAGAGGCTTTCAAGTATCTCACCCAAATGTCACCTAGCTGCCCCTGAAGCAAAATGTTCTGTCACTTCCCCACATCTGGCTCTTCGGTCAGACCCTTGGAATATGACCTGAACCCTGCTTCCACTTCCCAAGCTTGTCTTGGAACTGATAAAGAAGGGAAAGGAAGGGCTGGTGTGGCCAGAGAGCCAACCCCCCAAGTTGGAGAGGCTCCAGGGTCGGTGAGTCTGAGCCTGCCCAGATCTGGCACACTGGCAGCCTGCTATGACATTACATCCGCCTTCTTTGCTCACTGCGTTCTGAATTGTGACTTTTGGATTCCTTGTGCTGGGTAGGCACACTGTCTCCAGAAGCCCCAGCCCATTTTATTGCTTTGAGATTCTGCTTTCTGCCTCCCACCTGCTCTTCTCATCCCAATGCCCCATCTGTCTTTCTCCACACCTTTGTCTCATTTCCACATCTTTGTGCTATTGTGTTTGTGCTCTTTCCTTGACTTACTTCCTCTCCTGTTTCTACTACATGTTAACCTTCAGGATATATAGATATAGATATATAGATATAGATATATAGATATAGATATAGATATATAATACATATACATACATATTTCTCTCTCTCAGCTTACATCCTTTTCTGTATATATGTTACTGAATATGTGTGGTTTTCCCCCCTCCCCTGCCCCTTCCAATGCTGAATATTAAACCCAATGCCTTTGCTTATGCTGGCATTAAGCTACATTCCCTGTCTTTTCCCCCCTCTTCCTTTCTAGGGTTCAAGAGACAAGGAGGTATTTACTCTACATAATCCCCCCCCTTTTTTAAAGAATGGGCTAAAAGCTTTTACATCTGCTTCCAGCTTTAGTCACCAAACAGTGCCACCTCCATAAGAAATCTGTGTTTCAAAGTGCTGTGCCTTGTCCTCCATAGGTACCATTCCCAGCGACAGGAAGATTTAGCCACCCCAAAGCCGCTTTGATTTCTCATTAAACCACACACAGATTCTTTATGGAAGACGCTCTGGACTTTCACTTGGTTCCACCCCATAGTTCTACAGTTAGAACCACCATCTTGTGTATTGTGTTGTCTCAGTGTCTTCTCCACATATCCTGTCTTTCAAGGGAATATAGATAGCCCCACGACTTGCTTCCCTACTAATGGTTTCCACCCTCCACCATCATCTCTGGAATATGGACCCTTCCTACCTAACTTAGTGGTTCTGTGGACTTCAAAAGATGTAAAACCTTTGACAGTGTTTCTTCTGGGACTTCCAGGGTCATGAAGTTGGGTAGGGCATCCTTCCAGGAACCATTCTGGTGGCTCCAATTACAGGCGAGAAACCCGAATAAAGCCAATCTGATACCGGCAACTTCTCCTCACTATTCTATAATGGCACATGCGTTCTTCAAAGGGAAGAAACCATATTCCATTGTTTAACTTACTCTTTCAAGGTCTGTATCATTTTGCTGAACTGTTTTAGTGTATATGTGTATCTGTGTGTGGGCATATGGGAGGGTATGCACATGTGCATGGTATCAAGGTATAGACAGAGAGAGGTGCTACATAGGCTTCACTAATACACACCAGAAAGATGAGGGCTGGGAAGTACGTCCTGGGTGATGGGCAATGCTCCACTCTAACTAGTTCTTCAGCTATTTTGAAGAACTGTGAACTTGAGCCAGAAACACTGTTAGAGACGGGTTGGGGACTCATCAGTTCCAAGTGCTTTCAAATTCAAGTGCTTCTTAAAAGGCTCCTCTAATTGTTGCTTGCAACAATTTCAGCAGAAGTGGTACCTTCAACAGTTGAACCTGCTTATCAAACATTGAACATCACTCAGCCTGTTCATTTCACCTGGTCTCTGTGCATGTTTCCACTCCTTAGGAGAGCAAACGAGCCCTCCATATTTCCTACTTTCTTCTGTTGCTGGAGCTTCCAGCAATGCTTCTTGCCCTGAGCTCTCTCCTCTCCGGCAGAGGCAGCTTCCCTGAAGCCCACCTGACATACCAGCTCTCTTACGGACTGAGGACCGAATTCCCAGAATTCTCCATCTTTGTGTGCCTGCTGCAGGACCCTGGCTTCCCCGTTCCCAGGATGGTCCCGAGCTCCCAGCTCTGTTACGTTGTTTTCTTGGGGGACTTAGGCATCATCCTGTGAGGTCAGAGTGACAGCCTTAGCTGGGTGAGACATTGACTTTCATATGTGAATGGTGAGATTTTGTCTGATTTTAAAACCCTCCCCCCAAAAGATTTATGAGATGGTATTTTTGAATCACTCATTGAGTTCTATTTTAAAAAATCAAGTTCTTTTTGAATTCCAAATAGTTTTTGTGTGATATAGATAGCTTCTGTGTTGTGTGTGTAAGTTTTGGACATCATTTCTATATCCTAGCCTGATACTATTCCCATCTTCTTGTATATGTGCACACACATGTATTTGCTCTTGTTCATTTCTTTAATGTTTCAGAAGCATTTTATTTGAAGTGTAGCTCTTCTTAAGGACCATGCTATCAAATGTGTAAAGAAAAAAAGGCCACCTATTCCCAGTCTCTTTTGATAGGAAGACCCAGCCGTTCACGACGGGAAAGCTCTTTATGCTTTTCATCCTGCCTTATGTTTACCATTTAGTTGACAACTATCCCTTTAAAGTTTGACTTTCCTTCTCCTCTGTGTGTTCTCTCTCCTTTACATGTCACGTGGTTTTCTGTCCCCATTCACAGTGATCGCCAAGTTCCTGACACTCATGGTCCATCTGTGTTTTACTAGTAACAAAAAGGCTGAAATGTTCCCTGGTCCCATTAGCTGTCACCCCTTTTCTCACCAATATTCACATCTGTTCACATCACTACCAAGCTACTCAGCACACCTGGCTGGGGCCAACAGACTGATCCTCCAACTGAGAGTGGGCCTCCAAGGCTTCCCCAAAGACTGTTTTCCATTGACTGTTTGGATCTGAGGAGTCCCAGGTACTGATTTCTGAAACCTCATTTTGAAAGCTGGAGGTGTCTCTCTCAGACTAATACACCTGTTATCAGACCCATTAGAGGACACAAGGGAACAGATTGGACTGGAGAGGGTAAAGAAGCTGTCCCTGAGGGCACCAGAGAGGGACAGATATGCAAACGTAGAACCAGGCCCCAAAGACATTGTGGAGTGACGTTTGATTGTGAGTAACCTTGCCTGGGAAAGGAACCCTTTTGCAGCAGACATTGAGCTCCATAGTGCCAAAGTTTGTTGGGGCTCTGCATTTGTGAAAGTAAAGGAAATGTCACCCCTTGGGGTCACAGCCAGGGTCAGAGGAGAGGATGGGGTATTTATAAGTGGTCTTGGAGGTGTGCGGTGGGACAGGGGAGGCAGGACTTCCGGTAGAGGTCCCTGACATTTTGGCTTCCCAACTAGGGCCTCATTGCCATGGAAGGGTGAGATCTTGGCTGGGGACAAGGAAGGCTATGTCCTAGGGTTGTACAGCTGGAGGGCTTAGGAGCAGTCAGATCAGCCTGGGGTTGAGGCTACAGTTGCATAGATGGGAACAGGGGGCAGGAATTACTGACTCTCCTTCCTGTTGTGGTAAATGATAATCCTCACACCATTCTTGTTACATAGTACAAAGCCATAGGCTCTGCTTTTCCAGAATTTGCCCAGGGTCACACATCTAACAGGTGGGATTTCTGAGGAAAGCCAGTCCTTTCTGATATCAAAGTCTCTAGATACTTCCAAATATTTCACATACTTTAGTGAGCTTGGAGTTTAGGCCTTAGACTTACATGTAAAATTGAGGAAAATAGCCTAGAGATCAGATACAACCAGGGACTGGCCAGCCTGTAGACGAACTCTTAATGATGATAAAGGCAGTCTGCTCCCAATTCACTTCACACTGCTTTGCTTAGGAGCACGGGTGAGAAAGGTAGACTGGCTGGCCCCTCAGCTAGGAACTTCCAAGGAATCACTTAAGACTTCTCTGCCTCCCGGACCACATTCAGAACTACCACTAAGACTTCTCTGCCTCCCAGACCACGGTCAGAACTACCACTAAGACTTCTCTGCCTCCCAAACCACGGTCAGAACTACCGCTAAGCCTTTCCACTGCCTCGTCTCGGCCAGCTTCTGCTGCCTCCTTTCCAATTCTTTCTGAAATCAACAGTGTAGGAGGTTGGAAGGCAGGGTGGGTTCTCTTAAACCATCAAAGGGCTCTCGGTCTGGTCTATTCCATAGTTTCTCACTTGAAACTGAACCATATCTTTAACACACTTACATGGTGGAAAATAAAAACTGTAAAACGAAAATGAAAAACATTCCTTATCAATCAAATTCTGGCTGTCTGGGCACTGCTCTCTCTGGACTAGGAAACTGTAACTAAGTGTAAGAAACACAACTCAGATGTCTTTGAGGGTGTGAAACGCTGATCGTTGGTAAAAGGAGCTTCCATCTAGTATGTATGTCACAAGTTTGGTGTTCGAAGAACTCAACCACGCTATTACCGTAAGCTAAACAGCAAAGAGAATTGATTACTAAGGCTGTAGCCAGTGGAGAAATGTGCAAGTAAAAACGCATTTGGAAAGATGAAGCTTCTTAAACGTGTGTGTTTAAGAAATGGCATTACACAAAACTGCACATAGCAGCAGGCATCTAGTTCTATGTAGCTCACTACTTAAAACTACTTTGGGCTTAGAAGAAAGACCAATGTCAAAGATATGTAGTAAATGAGGCTTGGAGAGGTCTGGTGAAAGAACTCCATAAAACATGCTAGGAAAGATGGAAGAGGACCCTGAAATAAGGTGGCAAGATGTCCCTGCTGCCCGCCCCCCTCCCTCCACTCCCCCCTCCGCCCCCCAGCAGGACCTTCTGAGCTAGGTGAGGGCAGTCTGGTAAGAGGGCACCCACAGCAGGGGTGTAGGAAAGATTCCGTGGTGAGACTTGGGCAGTCCCCCTCCTCCAATGCCTTGATCCAGAAGCGTCCCAGACGGCCCAACTCCTTCAAAGAGTATGAGGCTATAGGAAGGGACTGGGACCAGCCTCACAGCCCATGTACAGTGTACTCAAGCTCAGGACCTGATCTCAAAACCCGCCCTCTCGAAATCTCTGAGCCTTCGAGAGGTTCCTGCAAGCCTTATGGAGCCTAGGCCACTACCATCAACTTGCACTGGGCTCAATGACCAACCGCACTGATAAACAGACACAGGAGCACACATGCGCATGCTTGGAGTCTACTGGGAAGCCCAGCCATTGGCTCCACCCTCGGCAGGAGGCACCGGAAGCCCCAGCCAGTTCCAGGTACCCCTAGTGGTTGGAACGGAAAGCCCTGTAGAGGCCGTTGTAAGGCGTTGGCTGTTCCAGCCCAGTGCCTTTCAGTTAGGCTGGCCCCACCAAGGATGCAGCAGCTAGCCTCGATAAGGCTCTGGAGGGCAGTGGGGGCAGGGTGGGGAGGCCCATCTTCCCAAACCATAACTGTTATCAAGACCTGGAACTGTTGCATATCTATATATTCTTGTGGTGACAGTGGCCTTAGGGGAAGATTAGGCAAGAGCTGTGCAAGCTCCATTAAATAACGTCACTGACTTACCTGGTGGCCTTTGGGACCAATTCTGGAAAGTTTTCAAACCCGTCATAGGAAAGGGACAGTAAGTTGGGAAACGTGAGCTCTTGGCTTGAGCTGACCACGCCGCAGATACTTTCTTTGAAGCACAAGGCTGAAGAGGTTTAGCCAGGTTTTTCTGACAAGAGAGCTGGCATGCCTCCTGCTTTTTAAGTAATCTCACTTTAGTGAAGCCCAGAACCAACAAAGTAAGGCTTTTCAAGGGTCTGTAGCTTTACCCTATACCACCAGGCTCCTATATCTAGTTCACAGGGTTCTGCCAAGCCCTAGGAGACTAGGGCTTTCTGTGTGAGCTGTTTTCCTCCTGCTCCTTTTTGTATCAAACCCTTGTCAAGTATGAGAGGTACTCTTTCTAGACAAGAAGAAAAAATAATTCCCCAAGTGACTCTTAAGTCACTTTGATGTCATTGGAGAAGTCACTGTAACAAGAATATCATGAGGCTCAAGGGATTAAACTAAAGAATATTTTCTTCCAGAAATTAGGCCTGGGGGGGGGGGGCGGAAACTTCCTTTTATCCTTTAGGGTGGGTGTAGTGGCCTGTAGGAAGCTTTGAAGCTTGAGACAGTAATTTATGACAATCTTAAGTGCAAATCCTGGTGTGATTTTAGACTTCAGTCTGGGTGTGGAAACACCAGCATGGACAGGCACTGTGGGATAGAAAAGCGGGAGGTGTCCTTCCTGAAGCCACAAACTGGGAAAATGAAATGGGGTTCCCAGGAAAAGGCAGCAGGGGTGTTTAAGAAAGTCTATCTTTATCCTGTGGTGGGGTCATTCTTAAGTCTTATTTTAAACTAGCTTAGACCTATATGTTCGTTGGTATTGATGGAGATGATTCATTATGTATGATTTTGGGTGTCCTGACCAAAGACACAGAGAAATAAACCCCTCCCCCTTTCTGCAGTCACAGCCTTGTCATTCTAAGTGATCCTGAAAAAGGAAACAAGGCAGCAGAGACAATGAAACAGCAGTGTAGGTATCATTCTAAGGGCTCTTAAGAATTTGGGATTTAACCTTGTGGGAATTGAATACCCTCTAAGTGTTGTGATCCAGGATGTGGTGCTGAGCAGAGGCGTTGGGTGCAGCTAATGCGCGGTCTTTGTTTGATCCATTGTTCTCATGAACCACACCCTCCTGGTTTGTCTAGATCCTCTCCTAGTGTTTGACCATTAACTATGTTTCTGTCAATTATCCACCTTCCAAAATTAGAAAGCCTTCTTTCATTTTTGATGATTTTCTTTCTTTCTGCTCTCCATGTTGGCATCATCCAAAATGCCTGAGGTTAGTGGGTACTATGCTCCCTGCCCCGTCTGGGACTCTGTCCTCTGCGCTCAGTGATAGAGTGCCGCATGTAGATGGGAACCTGGGGTCATGTCCTGCTACAGCATATGCTAAGTCCTCTCTAGCTGAGAATATAGATGGAAAACAATAAGCTTTGGAGCCCAGATGAGATCTAAGAAGGGGGGATTGGACTGTGATGAGAAAATGGGATGGAAACACAAAGAATGTGGATTTGGCACAAATCCAAAGTTTTTCTTGTGTTATGAGTTGTTTTGGTGGCCCTTGCTGTCACTCAAGTCACCAATTGTTGCTCATTGGGTGAAGCTACAGACCCTTGAAAGAGTCAGTTTCTAGGTTGATGGTAATTGGAAGAGCTTCTGAGTGATGCTCGAGTCACAGAAGGGAGTGAGTCACTTGTGAACTGATGGATGCCTCCGTGGGTGCTTAGATGCCCTGCGTAGTTACTGCTTCTCTTTCACATAAACTTAAGTCGGTCTGATCCTTGCCATAAAGAAAAACTGTATTCAGAAGAGATAAAACTGAAAAGAGTATTATCAAAGCAGAAACCCAGATGAGAATATGGATAGAAAGTAGAAAATGGTTCCAGCAACAGGGATGGGGGGGCAGAAGATGAAGAATTATCAAGAAAAAGAGGAACACCCTAAGGAAAAGGGCAAAGGGAAGGTGGGCCAGACTGCTTTATGAAACCAGGCAGAACCAGGAAAGACGAAAGCTTTTCCTCTCCCTCTACTTCCTGCCCTCCTGCTCCCCTTCAAGCCCTTGCCAGGTGCTAGGTAGGTACAGAGATCGGACGAACAGGCTCCGAGTCTACAGTGGAAGGGGTGCGTTCTGGAGCAGGGATGGAAAGCGTGTCTCCACTGGCTGCCCTTCCTGGGTATGGGGAAGGAGGGATGCTCTCAGTGGTCCTGAGGCTGAGGTTAGAAAGCAGCTGGTTTGTGTCGGCCAAGGGCTCATACCATCTTTGTTGTTTCTCTTAGGGCAGCTGCTGGGGTTGTTATAGGCGCAGAACAGGCAAGGGGAACGAATCGGTGGAGCAGCCCTGTGTCATGGTTGTGCCTTTAGTCACTGGCAGGGGGAGCTGTGCCTCTCTTTTCCCTGAAGTGCCCTCCATGCTGCTGTGGGTTGTGGAGGAGTGGTTCACCTTGACTTTTACTGTGGCCATCAGGCAAAGTAGAAGAGGGAGGGAAAAGATGTGTGTAAAACCATAGGTGGTGGTGGGGAAACCCACCTTGAGTTCCCCCAATTAACAAAACAGGAAACCAAAGGCAAAGAACTTGCCATCTAATGTATGGGCCCCTGCAGGCTGGGAAACCTGAGTAGCACAAGAAAAGATACTCCTCTTGTAGGAGATGATAATAGTACTGAAGGGTGGAGTGAGGGACCTTACTGAAGCTGCTAGGTTTTTACCTCTAGGGTCTCTTGGAGGTGTATATGTTCCGTTTTATGTGCTCTGAAGACTCCTATACATGGACTATCCAAGATATGAGGGAGCCCAAGGATCATTAGCCATCTAGTTTGGGACTGTAAAGCAAGCACTGAGAAATTAGCTGTGAGCTTCCACTTTAGGGAGTCTAATGGTTTACTTGCTCTGGGGAACTCTTTCCACCATGGTCTTGTCAATGCATGGGTTTCCTGGCCAGAGTTCAAAATAAACCAAAACAGGAAACCAAAGGCACAGATAGGCATTACTTTTAGTGGTATCACTTCCATTTTACCCAACGCTTTGAGGGATGTTTGATGTTCGTGGTTCTGTAATGAGGGATGGCTCATTAGCTACTAAATGATAGCATCACCGTGTTTTTCTCATTGGCCATGGGCCTTTGAAACTTTAATATTAGCACTGTGCTTGGACAGCATTTAGTTGCCAAAGACCCAACCCAGACACACCAGCTTAGTGATGATGGCACCAAGCCACACACCTACTCTACCATTGTTTCTTCAAGGGGACATCTTCAGAAGAGTTGGATGCCACAAGGGGGGCCTGGTACATGGCTAACTTAGTGCTTCCCACCTTTATTTCTCTGACTGGTTGTGTTTATGGGCATTTTGCAAATTTCCCAGCATCTGCATCCTTCATAAAGTTGGGGAGTTTGTTTTCCAGTTCTTGTATTTTCCCCTGGGCGAATGGCTCTTTTTCTTAGGTGTGCTTGCCTCTGCTCCCAACAGTGAGCTGTCCTCTGTGAAACGACTGAAGAGTTCACAGCTACAGTGAAAAAAGCTCTTAAACCCCCAAACAAACCTTCATGACTTGCAGCTGATTTCAGGTTGGGTTGGGTTTGAAATGGAGTTTAGAGTCTCTATTCCAAAGTCAGCAATGTCAAATGACAAGCTCTCTGGTGTCCTTGCTGGTGGCAGTGCTTGGAGAATGGAATTATAAATGATGTGATGGGTCCAGACTAACTTTACAGGGTCCTGGTGGCATTCACTGCCATGCCCCTGTTGAAAGGGTTTGACACGGGGTTTCCCCTTGGGCGTTAGCAAAAAACTGGATCCCTACCCTAAAATCTCTGTACTTGAACAGAGTACCAAGTCTGTGTTCTTGTTCTGAACCATGTACAAGTTGGAAAAATCTCCCAACTTCTTTGGGTTTTAGTTTCCTCATGGGTAAAATTGGGATATTAACATCTACCTCACGGAGTTGTTGTGAGGATTGAATATACTCTGTAATTTTCATGTTATGTAAACCATTGTTATTGAAAGCCAGCTTCAAGCATGAATTGGCCATATAAAGAGCATGTCTGTAGACATTTCTGCCACCACACATGCTTTTGCATGCTGCCTGGTTAAACCTGGAGTAAAAACGGTTCTAAGTAAATGTGGGTGTATAGAAAGGGTTTGTAGCTTTCATGAGCTTCCTAAAGGGGGCTCCAGACCCTCAAAATTTGGAAACCAGTGCTTCAGACTTGAAGAAGCTGTGTTAAAAAAATAGTGATTGCTTCTAGAAGTTTCCTTTGAACATGACCACAGGACTGACTGTAATAATTTTAGAGGCAGATCATTGATGTGTTCTGATTTCCCAATATTTTGTTTGTGTGTTTTGTGATGTCAAGGGTTGAACCCAAGGTTTTATACATGCTAGATATGCACTTTATGACTGAGCTACACCTCCAGCTCATTAATGTGGCCTGGTGACAGAGCATTTGAGATGGAAAATGTCGGACATACTGATGGCTTGTCATCAGATTATCAAACTGTCCTTCATTTGAAGGTGAACATAAAGCAAAATCATTAAATATTTGACCCAAAGGAAGTTGACAAGAATGTGATCTGGATAATCTCCAGAGAGACTCATTTTGATCCACTAGGAAAGGGAGAACAAAATGAGACTTGGATGGAGTATCAGGGCTGAAATGAGTGAGCATCAAAGCAAGGAGGCAATCGGACTTCAGTTTTTCATCCTGGCCAGCAGGGAAGCACATGGGCCTATTGGGGAGGGAGTCAACGTAATCCAAGCTGGAAGAAAGCTGCTGGGCGACTATTTCTCCCAAGGGCTCTGACTCCCGGAGACCAGACACTCATGCTCCACATTCCATCTTGGGACTGACTTTTCAGAGCATGCAGTCCTTCGGGGAGGGAACTTGGTCACACGAGTGAATGCTGTGCATCGTTCCTCTGTGCACTGGTGATGTGGTCCAGCTTCTTCAGGAAACAGTCATGCAGATGCCTCAGGACTCAGGTAAGTACTAGAAAGGGAGAAGTACACTGTTTGGAGAAGTCTGGGCAACTTCTTCGCTGTACTTTAAGGGGACTGGACTCCCCACTCCCACACCAGCAATTTTTTGCATGAAAACTTTTTTTATATTGGCAATTAACTGCAAATTTGATAAATTCTGATGGCTTTTTGGAACATTCCCTGCAGTGTCTCACAAGGTATTCCATGCTAGTCTCAAACTTACCACATAGTCCAGGCTGGCCTGAGAATCATGAGTGCTAGGACTAGCGGTGTGCACCACATACCAGGCTCCATCAGAATGTCTACATAGGCAACCCTGTTAAGTTCTTCTTTTCTAAGGTAGATTCCCCTCAGCCCCATTTTTTTGGCATTATTACAATGGTTAGAACCTCTACTACAAGTTTGAAATAGAGAGAGCATACTTTTCTTCTTTCTGGACTTTAGAAGTTGTTTTGTTTTCAGTAATGACACAGGTTGTAGATTATTGGTAGATGTAGGTGTCTTTAATCCAGTTGAGGAAACTCTTTTCTCATGCTAGTTTGCTGCATGTTTTTAATTAGGAACTGATATTGAATTTTGTTGAGTGATTTTTTTCATCCTTGAAAATGATGGCTGTTATTTTGAAAAAGTAAACCAGATTTGCGTTGTACTGAAGAAAATGGGAGAAGAGATTAGTTTTTTTTTCTTATGACACTCTTGTGATTCTTGAAAGAATCACTGGACTTTTTAAGAACAAACTTTTTCTACAGTAAAATTTTTTTCTCTAGTAAACATTTCAAATATTTTGGTGACTTTCTAAATACTCATTTTGAGTTCTAATTAGGTGTACGTGTGTGTGTGTCTATAAGGTTATGTGCCAGCATGAGTGCAATTGCCCATGGAGGCCAGAAGATGTTTGATCCCTTGGAGCTGGACTTAGAGGTATTGTAAGCCACCCAACCTAGGTCTTGGGAACTAAACTTGGGTCCTCAGCAAGAGTACTAACAGTTCTTGATCTCTCCCTGTCTCCAGCCCCTTAGGCAATCTTTAGGTTTTATAGGCCATGTAAAATATCTGTCATTTATTATTGCTGACCATATTGTTAAATCTTTCAAATATATATTCTTAGCTCACATGAAAAAATTTTAGCCTGCCTACCTGGTTCTTGTCTGGTTTTATGATTTACCATCCAGCAGCAGTGAAAGGAAACATACACAGCCAGCCAAGTCCAGTTATGTCTAACCCTCTACGGAAAGGAAATTCTTTATTCTAGAATATTATTGCCAAGTATTTTTTTAAAGGAATGCTGATTTTCTTTATACTGCATATGTAAATAAAGCAAAGGCAGATAACGGGCAGCTCTTACGGCTTCTCTCAAACTAGGAGTTATTTTCTTCAAAGAATGTGGGATGGAGGAGCCCCTGTAGCCCTCAGTTGTGAGCCTGGATGTTAAAGGGTGGTGACTGATTTCCCAGACACTGGAACACTTGACTCCTTGGCTTGGGAGAGGCACCAGTGGAGACATGGTTCTTTGGTAGTGGACATAGTCTAGATGGGCTGGTTGCCAAGCCTTTAAGACTTCTGAGAGTGCATTTAACCGACAGTTAGGAATGATTATGTCTCAGGTATTGTTCTAAGGAATTGAACTTGGGTTTGTCTGCTTTGCTATACAATGGGGATGACAGTGACCTAGGCATGGCTTCCTTGTAGGGAACTATGTGTTGTCAATTTGGAGTCTGGGGACAGAATCTGGCCCTTACCTTTGTGTCACATTGTCTCCCTGCTACACTACATGGAGTTCTTTCTCAGGTTTCTCCCTTTACACCCTGCTTGTCTTTCACAACACTGAAAAGTCTCATTTGACTTTTTGTGTGTGTGTATACAAGTGACAAGATTTACAGCTTTAGCTGTTAAAAAAAATTAGAGTATCATGTTACCGTGTGTTTTGCTATGTCTCTGCCTCTGAAAGTGAATTTAGAAGTTCTATACCCCTCATGGCTAGTGCATACTAGAGTAAGTGGCTGTGACCACCTATTCCATCCAAGATAGGCGCCCAGGCAATTACCTGACAGGATGGGCAGGATATATATATATATATATATATATATATATATATATATATATATATATATATATATATCCCCTGTCCCCTACTACAAATGAAGGTACGAGTGCCTAGCATAGCACCTAGGCAGATTCTATCCAGAGGAAGATGGAGAAGATGATAGATAGCTGCTGGCTGGAAGTCAAGCTGTTTCATCCCAGAGAACCCTGTGGGCCAGAATAGATTCTCCCACCCGAGGTGTGCCAAAATATCATTCTTGGAAATACCAATGGATGAAAAGTGATGACACTTTTTAAGTATGTACAATCTTAATATTTTTTTAATCAAATCTTCACTTAATGCCAATTTAATTTCTCAAGAATCCAAACTTTGGAGTGAGGAGGGCTAGTATATTTGTGAAAAAAGGCAGAGATAAGAAGTTTGGATGTTTGGGGCTGGAGCTATGGCTCAGCAGGAAAGAGCCCTTGCCATTCTTGCAGAGGACCCGGGTTCAGTTCACAGCATTCACATAGAAGATCACAATTGTAACTCCAATTCCAGGGTGTCTGGCACCCTCTTCTGGCCTTTGTGGGCACTAGGCATGTGCACAGTGCACAAACACACATGTAAACAAAACACCATATACATAAAAATCTTTTAAAAATAGAAAGGAAAGAAGACAAGAAGAGGAAGGCATCCATCCAGGCTTTGCTTTTCCTCTGACCACAACACAGAATTCTATAGTCACATGGAGCTGAAGACCATTTGTCAGGATACCTTCACAGATCAGTTGGATCAAGCTGGATCAATTGTACTGTGTGTGTGTGTGCGTGCGTGCGTTAAACATGGTGTGTTTAACCTCTCTGTATAGCCACTGTCTTTTAGGACACTGCTTTTATAGGCTAAGAAACAAATTTCAAATAGCAAGTCCTTCAGTCCTCTCTCCTTGATAATTCTTCTTAAAGTACGTACTCCCAGGGACAATGATGTCCACCCTCGTGTCTAATGCTCAGCTGTACCACTGAGCTGCTCCTGTGCATTGCTGTGCACTGCGCTGAACCAAGCCAGGTTGTGGTCCCAGAGGTTCCTATAGAAACAAACTTAGGTCCCCAGTTGTCTTGTTCTTACACATGTGCCCATTAGATCAAGTAAGGACATCGAGGGAATGCACACTGTCACCAGGCTACGTCAGTAGCTGTGTTTTAGCTTTTGACATTGTCCTTTACAAAGTTTGTGCTTGAGAACTGTCCAATTGAATCAACAAATGTAAAAACAAAACAAAAACAACAACAAAACAACTGTCTTGTGCTTTCAAGGAATACATGTCCTCCATTCTACTATATACAGCCTTTTCTTAAGTTTGTCTTCTTCCAAGTTCCGGAGCTGAAGTGGCAACTCATGATGCAGTCACTCACTCAAAAGCCTGTCTATCTGGGCCCTCCAGCTGTGGCCGTTTACTAGAACTTATTTATTTTCTGCTTAAAGAGGTTTGGATGTGTCTCTCTGGAAGTATCACCTTCTCAAGGCAGGAGTTCATCTGTCCATTTAATTCATCTACACTTGGACAAATTCAGGCAAGCAAATTTATAGGCACATCTCCAGCCATCCAGAGTCATTTTAGTGCATATTCTTGTAACTTTGTGTTTGCCCAGTACATCTTTTAAGTAATTGAATCTACTTACATCATCTTGTAGCTTTTTAGGTGGGTTTTTTTTTCTAAGCTTATTATGTCCTAAAGCACCACACTGAAAAGTAATGCCTTGACATATGCTTTATTTCACAATTCTACTTTTGCCCACAGGTCCCATTGCAGAAGATGAACGGTCACCAACCAGAGATCCAGACAAGGGCCTCAGGATGTGATATCTGGAAGTTTTTCTGGCATGGGAAGGGGTACCATTTTTCTGGGGGAAGGCAGGTACCATTCTACACAGCATCATGGGATTGGTAGATTCTATGACATGGATGTTTCTTGGAAATAGTGGGGTCCTGCTTGTAGAACGCTGCTACTATCACCTTCCAGCTTCGAGGGCCATACACAACGCATCTCTTGAGGTGTCTGTCAACTCACAATGTATTTCAAAAATATTAGAACACTATAATGTGTACGCCTGATGACATATGAACTGAAGAAAATGTGTATAAAACATCTTCCAAACATAAAGGAAATGTTTGGTTCTGTATGTGATAATGGTCTCTTCATATTATTTGAGTTCAAAGATGTTGTATTTGAGTCTTTAACTCAAAAAAGAGCTGTGATAACTGTTCTGTATT
Organism: Peromyscus californicus insignis; assembly: GCF_007827085.1. Lineage (NCBI taxonomy): Eukaryota > Metazoa > Chordata > Mammalia > Rodentia > Cricetidae > Peromyscus > Peromyscus californicus. The sequence goes on from NW_026294402.1 coordinate 62,640,096, forward strand.
AACCTGTGGAGGCTTCTTAATTGCTAGCTTAATTTCATCTGAAGTGGAAACAAGTAGTGGACTATGGAGACCTTTGTCTCTGGCCCATTGGGTTGGGTTGTGCCTTAGTTACTGTTCTATTGCTGTGATGAAACACCACGATCAAGGCAGCTTATAAACGGAAGCATTTAATTGGGGTCTTGATTACAGTTTCAGAGGGTGAGTCTACGACCATTATAGTGGGAAGCACGGGGGCAGACAGGTAAGCATGGGACAGGAGCACTAGCTGAGAGTTGCCATCTGGACAAAAGGTGGAGGCAGAGGAGAGGGAATGAGACCGGGCCTCCATGGGCTTTTTAAATATCAAAGCCCATCCCCAGTGACACACATCCAAGAAGGCCACACCCAATCCAACAAGGCCATACCTCTAGTCCTTCCCAAACAGTTCCATTAGCTGAGAACCAAGCATTTACCACCATGGGTTGCTTCGATGCTGCTCCTGTCTAAGCCCCATGGTTTCAGATCCAGGCATCTCCCCTGTAACTCCAACCTCGTGGGCTCACTTTGCTGTTGATCTTGGTAGTTCTAGGCCTAACACACAGCTTCCCTTCTCATGGGGGGGGCACTGCCTCAGGAGTGCCAAATGTAAACAGAGTGCTGGTGTTGGTTGGGTCTTAAATGTCCCACCAAACCTCCTGACGCATCATGTAGCAGTGTTCAGAGCTGCACTCTAGTGAGATGTTGGCATCCCAAGAGTCCTGATATTGACATGTATTAATTCATTCACGGCCTCATAGTCTAATGGGAAGTGAGGGGTAGTTGGAAATGCTCCACCACCCCTGGCCTTCTGCCTTTCACAGCACTGGAGTCTTCAGCACGCAGCAGTGTAGCCTACTGATTGCCTCATGCAGCATCAGATGGCACTCCAAGAGAATGGCTCAAATCCGGGAACTTTGGGGATGATCAGTTACAAAAAGCACTGCTTGGGGAACAGAATAGGAGCCTTGAGAGTACACAAGGTGGCTTACCCTTGCAATCCCTTCCTTGGGGAGGCTGAGGCAGGGGGATCATGATTTTGAGACCATTTTAGACTAGACTTCCACATCTGCCTAGAATAAAAAAGCCATTTTTCCTCTTGTAGTGCCTGCAACTGATGCTGCATGAGAGTAATCGACTATGTCAAACTATGCATTCAGAGGAAGGCCTTGTCTAAAATGACAGGATTTTGATTTTATGTATATGGGTGTTTTACCTGCAAGTATGTCTGTGTACCACATGCATGCTTGATGCCTTTGGAGGCCCAAAGAGGGAGTCAGATCCCCCGGAATTAAGGTTATAGATGGGTGTGAGCTGCCATGTGGATGCTGGGAATAGAACCCAGATCCTCTGGAGGAGCAGCCAGTGCTCTTAACCACTGAGCCATCTCTCCAGCCCCAAGATAAAGTACAGTTGGGCATCACAAGCAGGCCTTAGCAATGGCTCAGCAATGTATTCCTAAATTGTGAATGACCAATTTCCATTTCCTCAGCTGTAGCTTGAGTATTAGATTTCCATTATCTGAAGGATTAAGTAAGTACAATGTTTGCAAAAATGATTAAGGGTTCTGTGTACACTGTACCAACGTGAAGGAGACAAACATCTGACATCAAAAGAGAAAGCCTGATGACTGTTAAAAGGTAACCACAAGTTAGTCTGGATAGTTACCTTAAATATCTTTTAAAAATGATAGGGAAAAGCCTGAAGGGAGAAGAAAAGGGACTGATTTGATTAACTTTTCCCACCATTTATCCACCGGATGCACAATTACATAGATCTACCACTCTATCTCAGGACACACTCTGCCTTAGAGAAGACCCTTCACCAATGACTCTTCAGATGACTGAATCAGAGGGAGTAATGTGGTCGGGGATCCTCAAAGACGCCTCTGCCTCTGCCTGAAATTGGCTTTAGCTGAATGGTTACTTCTCCCTGACCCTGGTGGGTTCATATGGACCAATACTTGTCCAATTACAAAAAAACAAACAAAAAACCTGCAAGATAAATGTGATTAAGAAACAAAATTTGACCGGGCGGTGGTGGCGCACGCCTTTAATCCCAGCACTCGGGAGGCAGAGCCAGGCGGATCTCTGTCTCTGTGAGTTCGAGGCCAGCCTGGTCTCCAAAGCGAGTTCCAGGAAAGGTGCAAAGCTACACAGAGAAACCCTGTCTCAAAAAACCAAAAAAAAAAAAAAAAATTGGTATTTATACAGAGGGAAACTTCACTTTTCCTCATATTTAAGGATCTGGACATGAGTTATTCCAAAGAAAGGATGGTAGTAAATATACAAGAGTAGACCCAGGTGTTGTAAGAATGGACATTCTCCCAAAGCTTGGTGGCACAAGTCTACAACGCCAGCATTAAGGAAGCTGAGGCAGGAGGCTCACCAAAAATCTAAGGCCAGTCTGGGCTATCGTGTGAGACCATGTCTCAAGTAAGCAAGCAAGCAAGCCAAATTCTGGTTCTCCAATAAGTCACACAACATCTCAATTATAAGAGACCAGAGTGAATGGGGGAAGAAAGGAAGTGATCAGAAATTAGCAAGAAAGCTAGAACTCAGCAGGTGTGGCCAGAATCACTCGAATGACCCTAGACAAGGTCTTGAGTGTGCACCTCAGTTTCCCATCTGGCAAACATCTGCCTCACTGGTTTATTACAAGAAAGCAATCAAATAATGTAGCTAGCTAGTAAAATAAGTGGTTGGAAGCACCTGACAGTCATAAGAACTGGGTGGTAGATCACTATCAATTTAATGCAATATAACTCATCAAATATTGACTGAGCCCTCACTATTTGCCTAGGATTGTATTCCTGGTGCTGGAATTGAAAGGGTCTGAGTAAGATGTCAGGTTAATGACTTGAACAGGATAACAGGAATGAAGGCAGTTTGGGCCTGTATTAGAGGGATTTTATTATATATATAAATATATGTGTATATATGTTATATATTCATAGGAGGTGCTCTAACCATTAGTCTGTGTTGCTCTAGTTCTCATTTCTTCCTTCCGTCCTCCAACTATTCACTCAGGTTCCTATAACTCATGACACATATGGTGTTGTCTTATTCTATTGCTGTGAAGAGAAACCATGACCATAGCAACTCTTATAGAAACATTTAATTGAAGTGGCTTACATTTTCAGAGGTTTAGCCCATTATCATCATGGTGCAACATGGAGGCATGCAGGCAGACATGGTGCTGGAGCAGGAGCTGAGTGTCCTACATCTTGACTCACAGGCAACAGGAAGTAGTCTGTCTCACTGTGCATGGCTTGAGCACATATGAGACCTCAAAGCCCACCCACACAGTGACACATTTCCTCCAACAAAGCCACACCTCCTAATAGTGCTGCTCCCTTTGAGGGCCATTTTCTTTCAAGCTACCACAGGTGTCTCGAGGACTTTTGTGACATAGGCAGTCTATTAGGCAAGAGGAAGCTGCAAGTGGACATTTCTAAAGCATGTAAAATACCACAGAGCTGTGTAGACCAACATTGGAGGGAGTGAGGATGAGCTACAGGAGAGGAATTGGGTCAAGGTTCCTTGCCGGAGGCACAGCTTAAGGAAAGCATTGGAGGAACCACACCTGCCCAACATGCAGTCCTGTCTTCTTTAAAGGAAAGAAATGGCTGATGCCTAGTCACCCAGAAGGCTGGAGTGAATGTTGTCTGGCAACCCGGTGATTTTTCTTATTTTTCTGTTCTCAGGAGCCAGGCTTCCTGAGTCCTCCAAAATCCAGGCCCTAATCCTGAGCTTCGTCTCCCAGCAAATAGAACCCATTCTTATGAACGAGGTCCCATGTACTTTGCAGCATCCACCAACAGAATCTGCTTATTACAAATCCTTCCTCTTTAGCCCCTTGCCCCGAGCACTGTCTAGCAGTCAACAGAACTCATGCTTTTTCTTTTTTTTTTTTTCAGAGCTGAGGACTGAACCCAGGGCCTTGCGCTCTACCACTGAGCTAAATCCCCAACCCCAAAGAATTCATTCTTATTGTAAAGGTCACACATGCTTTGCTACCATGCTAGGGAGTTTCTATGTAGTGATGCCTAAAGCTTTATTGCGATCACTGTCATGTGGAAACCTTTCTCCTTTCTGCGTTTAAATGTGTACGAAAAATACAGAGGTCGAACTCTGGAAGTTTGGACGCAGCATTTGCAAAGGTGGTGCCGACCATCATGCTTCACCTTGCACAGATCATTTCCCTGAAGTCCTTGAAGCTTGCGGGAGTCCCTGCCAGTTCCTGATGGGATGATGCCCACAGAAAATGAAAGTCAGCTGGGTTTGGTGTCAGAGGCCTGTGTTTCCAGCAATCAAGAAGGGGAAACAGTTGGATTACAAGTTTAAAGCCTGCCTAGGCTACAGACTGAATTCCAGGTCAGCCTGGGCAGCTTGGTATGAACCTTTCTCAAAATAACTAAATTGGTCTGGGGATGTAGTTCAAGGGCAGTCTTTATTTGCTATGTGCGAGTCCTGGGTGCCATTCTCAATTAACCCCCACCCAAACAAAACGAAAGAACAGAGAAAAGGCATTTCAGACTAGGAAATGTCATATGCCAGATAGGGTGCAGCTTTCCATATTAACATGCTCTTTTTAGCCTTTGTGGTGTTTTTCCAAGTCTCTCAGATTTATCTTTCACACCTCAGAAAATAAAGGTTAGGCCTTGGTAAGAGGGTCCTTAGATTTTGTTTAGGTTTTTTTTTTCCTGGATAGGTCCATATTAGGGCAAAAAGAAAATGGTAGCTTTGGAAAATCAAGTATTTTTAGGGATCTGACCAAAAGTTCCATCTTTTGCCCTAGCAAAAATTTCTGAAAATTTTACACATTATTTATTCATCCAGGGCATCAGTGCCTCAGGCATCTGGTAGCCTAGGCCATGTGATATCAGGGAGAGTCCAGCAGAGGGAGACAGAGGCTAAATAAGGTGTGGACCCCGGATGACTTAACTCAGGTCTTCACAGTTTTTGAGTAAATGAGGATACAGAGCCACTCTATCCAACCTTTTAGCCCGCCCAGTGTTGAATACAAGTCGTCTGAATATGTTAAGGATAGGCTGACTAATGCGTTTTCAACTTCGGAAAACTGCATGTAACCCCATCCTCAACGGACGTGCCTAGTTTAGTCTGTGCTTGGAAACAGGCATCCACCACCTGCACACGGTGATGAATGGCGGCAGAAAAGTAGGAGCCAGTGGAACGTGAGTGTAGGTCACGCGCCTAGTGGGGGACCGGATTTACTTTGTCACCAAATACAGCTGTCCGTTTCCTCATCCTTCCTAGCCTTCTCTGTGAGGCCACAAACACTTTGAACTGCCAAATACTCTTTGGCAGGGTGACCGGCTGGCCTCTAGTCACCTGCAGCATTTCCCAGGCCTGTATGCGGCGCTCAAGCCAAGGGACAGCCGAGGTAAGTCCCTGAGCTAGCTCCTGCGACACCCGTACAGCGGCTGGGGACTTGGTAGGAAGAGATGGCTGCAAGGCGGGCCGTCCGTTGTCCCTTGGGATTGGGCTCCTGGCGGCTGGGCGGGATTCCGGCTATGATATAAGAGAGCAGAGAGCCACTGTCCCAGCTGCAGCGCTGAAGGTGGAGCTGTGAAAGGGAGATCATCAGTTGTGCTCTTGCAATCAGACCCAGCGAGACTGAAGAAGACAAGGTCTAATTTCTATATATATATATTCATGTACTTAGTTTTGATAACTGGAAGGCAGGGTGGATGTGAAGATACGCCAAAGGCTCGTGCTGACCCGGAGCCCTAGACGTTTGGGATCTAGAACTAGAGGATCTAGAATCTAGTATTTCAGAGGATCTAGGGAGGGATCCACTGGACTCCAGGCGCCCAAACTCAACTGTTTTTCTCTGTGTTGCAGGCACGCTTCCATCCGCCACGCTCAACCCCAGGCTACGAGGATGAGGCTCCTCAGTCGACTCCGCTCCTCCGCTCCTGAGCCCGCCTTCTCCAACGTGCTCACCCCGGGCCGCATCCCTGAGTTCTGCATCCCCCCGCGGCTGCCGGTCCCCGGCGTTGCCGAGTCGCCGCATGCGGCCGCCGCACTGCCTTGGCGCTGCGCGGCCGAACCCGACCTGTGGCCGCGCACCCCAACCGACCACGACGATAACGAGTACGACCACGCGGGTCGCACCGACTGGGACCCGCGCTCACAAGCCGCACTCTCGCTGCCGCACCTGCCCCGCGCACGCACCGCCTACGGCTTCTGCGCGCTGCTCGAGAGCCCGCACACGCGCCGAAAGGAGTCGCTCTTCCTCGGCCACCCAGGAGTTCCCCGGCCCGGACTTCGCCGCCGCGCGCACACCTACGCGGGCCCGCGGCCAGCCTCGGACTCTGCGCGTGCCGCCCCGATTGATCTGGACACTGCCCCGCCACCTGCTCCTGTGCCCCGCGTGCGTCGCCTCCTGCGCGCCTCGGATGGGCTGCTGAGCCGCGCGCTGCGGGCCCCTCGAGGTCGGGCCAGTGCGCGCCCCGCGCCCAGTGGAGACAAACAGGAGAGCGCCGCCTCCTGCGCGCCCCCGGACCCCACCGACCCGGATCCCAAGCGCCTGCAAGCCGAGGCCAGCGTGGCTCTGGGCCGCGGGGATTGCACGCTGCGCCTGGCCGCCGAGTACTGTCCGCGCAGCGCGTGTCTCCGCCTCCGCCTGCTGCGCGCTGAGGGTCCGGCCGCCGCGCTCGAACCCCGAGCCCTGGGCTGCCGCCTCAGCCTGGTGCTGCGGCCGTCGGGCCAGCAGCGCGCCAGCGTTTTCCGACGCAGCCGCAAGGCCGCCCTGGACCAGGACTGCTGCTTCGATGGGCTCTCGGAGGAGCAGCTGCGCCGCCTGGCCGTGCGCATCAAGGCTGAGAGCAAGGGTCGAGGGCTGGAGCGTGGAAGGCCGCTGGGCCAGGGTGAGCTGCTGCTGGGCTCGCTGCTGCTGCTCTGAGCCCTGATTCCGTGGGGCCATGGACACTGAAGGTCGCTTGGCCCTGAGATGCTCACACTCTTGACTTTGGGACATTCAGAGCCTCTTGGACGCTGACAGTGCTTTGGCCCTGGGGCACACACAACCTCTTGGTTCTGGTACACTTTCCCTTTTGTACAAAATAAAAGTTATTTATTTTTCTATGTATGACCTTGCAGTGTTGATGTTTTGATTCCTTGGCCTCCACTTTTCTCGTCGCTTTTTGGTAGCAAAAGAAAAAGTAATAGCTTTCTCCGGTCTATTCACACACTCGATCGATCCTCTTTCAGACCATTATAATAGTCAAAAGGAAACAAACCAAACCAAACCAAAACAAAACAAAACAGGTTCTCCCTGGAGAGGAAGAGTGAGACTGGTCGCACACTCACGTGCTTGTTTTTCCTGTTCCCCTGCTTTGTGGGAACACTGAGAGGTTCACGTGGCTTTAAAAAAAAAATTCATTCATTCATTGGTAAAGTGCTCACAATGCAGGCGTGATGTCCTGAATTCTGTCCCTGGAACCCATCTTTTAAAGAGCTTCCCGCACGGGGGAGGCAGACAGGCAGACAGATCCCCGGGCTTGGCTGACCTGCCAATCTAGCCTCCTTGGTGATCTTCAGCCCAGTGGGAGACCCTGTCCCAGAGAGCCAGGTGGATGGAGATGAAGAACAGAGGTTCTAACTTGGCAGGCAGTTGTGCACACGCGGTTGATTATTCTTTCAAAATCATCCCAGACATTAATCTCCATCACAGCGTTTTTCATAAGTGGTACTCACTCTCTCAGTTGTATGTACATCTAATCCCGGGAGAGGCCCTCCTCTGTTCCAAGGACATGTTGGTGAGGAGAGGATCCTGAGAAGCAGCAGGACCTGTTTGTAAGAGAATTCTTCACACACGGTAGGAGCAGAGGCAAGAGAAGAATGTGGGACCTTGAGGGGATGGTGGAGATGGGCATTCCTTTTGTTTCTTCATTGAGGGATCTTTCTGGCCTCTCTAAACAAATTGTTTTTGTGGCCTTGTTCCCATCCAGCTGTGTGTTTAAGTTACAGTAGGACTTCCTAGATGAGTTAAAATCAGTTGTCAATTTCTTGAACTGTGGGTTCTGAGAGTTTTTTTTTAAAGGTTTATTTTTATTACTTTTGGAAATTATGTATAGGTGTGTGTATCTGTGGACATGTGCACCTGAGTGCAGGTGCTAGTGAAGCCAGAAGTATTGGATGCCCTGGAGCTGGAGTCACAGGAAGAGGTTGTGAGCCATCTGACTTGGGTGCAGGGAATGGAACTTAGGTCTTGGGTCAGAGTGGCAAGTGTTCTTAACCACTGAGCCATCTCCCCAGCCCAATAAGAGTTTCTTAATACGGTTTGTTTTCATCTGTTGACTCTTCAAATAGATTGGAGCTCACCCGAAACTGATTACACCCAAAGGGTTACCCGCATTATAGTAGAAGGTCGGATAGACTTGGAAACAGATGAGGTCAAATCATTTGTTTTCTTTCTGCCAGTTTGCTTGTCCAAGTGTCCTTTGTTTCATTAGTGAAACGTTTACCTCTGGGGGTTTTGCAAAGAGATGCTTGGACCCCAGTCAACTCTCCCCTCCCCACAGGGTTTCTCTGTGTAGTTTTGGAGCCTGTCTTGGATCTCGCTCTGTAGCCCAGGCTGGCCTCAAACTCATAGAGATCCACCTGGCTCTGCCTCCCTAGTGCTGGGATTAAAGGTGTGCGTCACCACCGCCCGGCACCCCAGTCAGCTCTTAAAGTTGGACAGGGTGGAGCTGCACAGATGGACAGCAGCACAGATGGACAGGTGCTCTGTCACAGTCCAGGAGGCAGACTCCTCTGCTTTCTTCCCAGTGGTTTCTCTGTGGTTCTCAAATGCAGCCAAGATGATGGTCAGCTGATACGGAAGACACAGGAGACCCAGCAGCTTGAATGCAGAATGCCTTAGGTTTCCCATAGTCACTTTATCCACATACAGCAGCAGTAGCAGCAGTAATAGTAATAGTAATAGTAATAGTAATAGTAATAGTAATAGTAATAGTAATAGTAATAATTTACACTCATTCTGTATCAGAAAGCCTCTTCCCATTGTTGTTAGCAAAATGAAATCCTGGGTACCAATACAAATCCTGCATTAAATACAGTTTCAAAGTGGACAAATCAATATGTAAAAATTCTCTCATTTAAAACTGAGAACTCATCACAGAGACATTTTCGCAAAGCCATGTAGCTAGCGCATAAAGCTGACCTTAGACACGAACCAAGGTGTCCCGACTTCTCCAGATGACTGGCCTACCCTGTGTTGCCTCACGCGCAGTCTTTTAGCTCCCTCCTCTGCCATAGGTGTCATACTAAGCACAGAGGGGACAGCTGTGAACAAGATAGACAAGGGAATAGCAAAACAGGAGGAGGAGGAGGAGGAAGAACCAAAAGCAAGTTTTATTACTGTGGATTACAATAACTATCACACACACAAAAAAAAAAAGCAAATAAAGAAAGGTGACAGAAGCCATTGGGTCTGGAAAGCAGCAGATGTTTTCAGAGACAAAGCAGCCAGGACGATTTCTCTGAGGCCTGCAAAGGGAATAAACCACGGGAGGAATTAAATTCAGCACAGCTGAATAGCCCCTCACTGCGTCGTTATAATCCCGAGCCAGGTTGTATTCATAGCCCCAAGCCGGAACTCTTCCTTCCTTCCCAACATTGTCTCTCCTAGTCTTCTTATCTTAATAAGTGGGATAATCACGTTTTTCTTCTTTTTACATCTCTGTGTGTGTGCATGTGTGTGAGCACACATGCATGCAGTTGCCATGTGAGCCTTAGGCATCAGCCGTCACCTCCCACCTTATTTGAGACAGGTTCTCTTGGTTTGCCTATGCACACACTGGGACAGGTGAGCTGCAAGCCTCCAGGGATTGTCTTCCTCTCTGTCCCATCTCAACACAGAAGCGCTGGGGTTACAGACCTGTGCTACCACAGCTAGCTGTGTGTGGATCCTGGTGATCTGCACTCAGGGACCCAGGCTTACACAGCAAGTGAGCATTTTGCTTATTGAGACATCTCTCAAGCCCACTGTCATTCTCTCTGTCACTCAAGTCAAGTGGCGTTGTCCTTGACGCCTCTGCTTCATGTTTTACTTTACTTCGATGAGAATGTCCCCTCTTACAAACTCCTAGCACCACTGTCCTCATGCACTAACACTTCTTTATTTTCCCTTTCCTTTCCTCATTCTCTCTCTTTCTCTCCCTCCCCCTCCCCCCTCTCTGTGACACTGTTACTACCCCATGTTACACTGCATGCTTTCTGTGTTGTTTGTACATTTTCCTTTTTCATGACAATGTATGCTTTATAAATGCAGGAACTTGGTTTACATATTCATTGCTCTGTCTCAGATGCCTGAAGCCAAGTACAGCATATACTAAACACTCAATAAATATTGCCCAAACTCAGTGTGGGAAGGAAGATGGGATAAACACAATGAGTAGGAGGACCAAACTCTGAGTCAGTGCAACATTCAGAAATTCGATAAAGGAGAAGACACCAGGGTATAGAGGACAGTGAACCCCCAGCATCAGTGTGTATCTCAGACCAGAAAAGAAGGGGATGCCCATGTTGGAGGACATGCCCATGTTGGAGGACAGGAGAATGGGGGTTGTAGGCTTAGATGAGGACCCCAAATGGCTATTGAGGCCAAACAGAGTGTACGGGGTCAGATATCCTCAAGGAAGGCCCGAGAGGCCATTGTGTAAAGATGTGCAGGTGAAACTTAAGTTTCAGTGGAGGCTCCAGGATTCTGGAGATGTCTTGACAGTGAGATGTCCACTGAGGGAAGCTATGTGCAGAGAATGGAACATGTCCAAGAGAAGGCCTACGTGTGCCACCAGTAACCAAGCTGGAGGGGTGGGACCACCCAAGTCTTCTTAGAGAGCAAATGATTCCATCATGCGCCCCAGGTACCTAACACGGAGCTTTGGGACTCGGTGTTTGCCCTGCTGGGTTTCTGCCATGCTGAGTCCAACCTTTCCTTCCTATGCCTATATTTCTACCTGTTGGAATGGTACTACATACTCTGTCCCATTGCATCTCGGAAACAAGTGAGTAAAAGAAAATCTTTTATTAGATTTAAACATTTTTATTTGGTGTTCAAACACATGAGTATATATGTGTGTGGGTATATGCGTATGGGTACATGCATGCCACAGCATGTATGTGGAGGTCAGAAGACAACTTGTAGGAGTCGGTTCTCTCTTTCCATGATGTGGGCTCCAGGGATTGAACTCAAGTCACCAGGCTTAGCAGTAGGCACCTTTACCCACTGGACCATCTCTCTGACCCCTGTAATTTGATTTTTGGTGTTGTGGGGGCTCACAGTTAAGAGATTACTTGAGTCTCGAAAGTGGTCACACTTGCACTTTTTTATAGTGTTGGCATGGTTAAAGATGATAGAGATTCTTAAAGTTGGACTGAATGAATTTGCAGTATGAGATGACCATGAGCCTATGGAAGCAAGATATGGAAAATTATGACTTGAAAGCAGTATGTTTAGATGTCAAATTGATAAGAGGTAGACTTATTTATTTATTTAAATTTTGCTTTTGTTTTGTTTTGTTTGTTTGTTTGAGACAGGACTTCTCTGTGTAGCCCTGGCTGTCCTGGAACTTGCTCTGTAGACCAGGCTGGCCTCAAACTCAGAGATCCTCCTGTCTCTGCCTCCCAAGTGCTGGGATTAAAGGCATGCACCACCACCGCCTGGCAAAGGGTGGACTTTATGATGGTTAATATTGATTGTCAAATTGATGGAATCTAGAAGCACCTGGGAGACAAAACTCTGGGCATGTCTCTGAGGAAATTTCTAGATTACATTGAGGTGAGAAGACCCACCCTAACTGTAAGAAAACATTATTTCATGGGCTAGGTTCCAGAGGTGAATGAAAAGGAGAAAGCGAACTGAGAACAGGCATCCATCTCTCTCTGCTTCCTGACTGCTGATACAACGTGACCAGCCGCCTTCCGCCTCTGCCTCCACGTCTTCTCCACCACAGGGGACTGTCTCATTGACCCGTGAGCCCTCTTCGATCCTGCAGTTGTGTTTGCTGGTTATTTTCTCCCGGCAAGGAGAATAGAAACTAGCAACACAGAAATCACCTCATTTCCTGCAAATGAGTGTAATTTTACAGAACAGCTTCACGACCATCTGTGATTCTAACCTTAAGTCTGTACAAAGGGCAGCCAGCCCACTGGGAACATGTCTGGGTGACTGCACTAAATGACATGATCACAAGGAATTGCTTCTTTCCACTCCACTGGTAGCAAACTCCACTCTCCATCTGCCATGTTCTAGCAGAACAACAGCTCGGCTGATGTGTGCTTCCCAAATGCAACCATCAGCACGAAGAGTTTGGCATCATCTACAAATAGCCCCGTGCTCTGTTAGCATATCTCTATGGACCAGGCATTGCAGAGGAAATCCACACTTTATTTTGCAAAGATGGAGTAGGATTTATTTTGCAGATTTGTAACAGTTCCCCATCTCAAAAAAGAAGCAATGCTTCCTATTTCAATCTGTCAGGAGATGGTGCCTGTGTTTGTCAGAACTTATCCATGCAAAACCCCGAGTCTCCATCTTCCTCTCTTAGTCACCTAGACCAGAGCCCCCACACCTTCCCTTTACCCAGTCAGCACCAACTGCGTTCTTCACTATCATCACCTTTTCTTATCTGTGTGTGTGTGTGTGTGTGTGTGTGTGTGTGTGTGTGTGTGTGTGTGTGTGTGTGATGTCTGTGCACATACTGATGTGTATGTATACATGTATGTGAAGGTATGCATGAGAAGCTGGAGGCCAGAGTACGGCTGGCATCTTTTTCAGTCACTTTCCACCTTATCGTACTTCTATTTTTAGATGGGCCCAGAACAGGACATTTGCTAAACAGAACAAAGACTTCCTGTGTGCCCGTCTCCCTGACTTTCCAAATGGTAACCTTTTCGACGTCTGTTTCTATCATCACTCTTATCTAGATCTAGTCTGGCTTTTAAAAAGAGCTTGAATTGAACAATCCCCTGGTCTGCATAAACTGAGATGCACTCTGGCCCAGCCCAACCCTCCAGGTATGAGGACTGTGGTGTTGGCTGCAGGCAGGAACAGCTGGAGGTGGGTAGTGGAGGAAGAGTGGGGTGGCAGACAGGAGGGGATATTAAATAGAGAACTTGGCCCATCTTACTGTGTCCTCCGATAGCCTGAAGTAGTACAAGTCTGACCGATGAAGCGGAAGACCGTTTACTCTGAGACATGAGTGCTATGGCCTACAAGGAATCAAATCTTACTCCCTGAGTTCCAAATGGGAAATCATTAGTGTCTGGCATGGTTGGTTTGTTTCTTTTTTTTAACCCATGCCTTAGGAAGGCGTGGACGTTGACGGCTGACGACAGGACTGAAGGTGACTTTAAGAGCTCTGACTAGACCATGAGGCGTGTGGCGGCTTTCTGTGTCAGCCGTGACAGGAAACCCCAAACAGTGTAATCACTTCTAGTCTTTGTGTTTCCATCCGCGGTGCCAAGGTCATGGTCACAGTGTTACTTCAGTTCCAATGAAGGGAAACCCAGAGAGGGAAAGACTAGGAACGAGAAGGCAGTGAGGCTGCCGGAAGACAAGAGGGTTTCCCGAGAGTCTCCTGACACGGGGAGCTGTGCTGGTCTCTCTGTGAGGGTCCACTGTCCGCTGCCTCCTCTTCTGAAAGGGAGAGAACGTTTATGGACAGATCACAGAGGAGGGCAATGGGAGTCCAGGAGGATGGCTCGATACAAGCATGAGGAACTGAGTTCAGATTCCCAGCACCCACGTAAAAATACAGGCGTGACAAACCGCTCCTGTCATCCCAGCACTGGGGAGGTGGAGGCAGGAGGATCTCTGGAGCTCACTGGCCAGCCAGCCAGCCTGGTTGAATTGGTGAGCCTGTTTCAGAAAAAAAGGCAGAAAGCAACAGAAGAAGACACCTGGCATTGACCTCTGGCACATACACACAGGCATGAATGCACTGTGCACACACATGGAGGCGTGGGGAGTTATGGGACATAACTCCCTGTGCCTTCCTAAAACCTACAATCCTGTGAGAAAAGAGCAGTGTCCACAGGACCAGAGATGCTGCAGAGTGACTACTGGGCTGATGCAAAGATGACAGTGATCAGAACTGTCGTCCAGGGCTCCTGGCCCCACCCCACTCCCGCCCATCTTACTGCCGTTCTTGCCTGTTCCTGGTGGTTCCCTGGGACCCTTTCCCCAGAGGTTACCTCTGTTTAAGGGACACTTATTGTGACACATTTGAAGAGCCCTGTGAGGAAGGACGGCACAAGCGGTGAATTTGATTTCCATGAGGTGGCAGCAGGGGCGGCGGAGGGTGGGTGGGGGGTGGGGAGGGCAGGGGGGCAAATCCAGGAGTGGTGTGGGGGTCCCTTGCTTACGCTTTGCTTTGAAAGCCACAGACAAGGCTCAGGATGCATGGGGGGAAATTGCGGTCTAGTAGGAAGATTGGCTTGCTCTAGACAGGAGGAGCCATTCGGTTTCAGAGTGCATTCTCTAACAACTCTGTTTTTACATTTATGTGTGTGTGTGTGTGTGTGTGTGTGTGTGTGTGTGTGTGTGTGTGTGTGTGCACGTGTGCCACAGTGGGAGGGTGAAGTCAGAGGACAACTCAGCTCTAGGAGTCAGCTCTCTCCTCTTACCCTGTGTGGCTTAAGGTTGTGAGGACGGGGACAAGCAGCTTTATCCACTGAGCCATCTCACTGGCCCCAAGTTTCAGGGTGTATTCTCTCAGAGCCAAGCTAGAGGGCTCCAAGAGGAGGAGAGTGTACAGAAGGCCTGGAGTTCGGTAGGTGCCCACACAATGCTTTAACTGGGTTAGCTTCCCTATGCCCCTATGCCTCTCTCTCTCTCTCTCTCTCTCTCTCTCTCTCTCTCTCTCTCTCTCTCTCTCTCTCTCTCTCTCACACACACACACACACACACACACACACACACACACACACATACACACACGAGAGAAAGAGAGGGGAGAGAGAGAGAGAGGGGAGAGAGAGAGAGAGAGAGAGAGAGAGAGAGAGAGAGAGAGAGAGAGAGAGAGAGAAACCTGTTCCCGGAAGCAAATATGGGAATTGAATATATACAAATGACTCTATTCATACACTTTCCTGACGGGCTGTGCCATTTCTCTTTGGTTGTCAATCATCAGTGTTTGCACAGACTTTAGCTTTAACTGACTTTACCTACCTTCCTTCCCTTCACTAAGCCAATAAGGCTCCTTAATTCCTCGACTTACACAAGCGGAGTCCAAGATTCAAGGGTTTAAAGAAGCGCCCAACAGTTCCTACCCATAAGTTTGCTTTCTTTAAGGATTCCCTGACTCTTTACAGGCAGACAGAGTAACATCAGGCTCTCTGGACTCAGCTGAGCCCTACTCACTTAAAACCCGTGCAATTTCACCTAGTTTCCTTAGGTTTTGCCTTGGGGCTAATAACAACAATAGCCTACTCAGTGTGGCATTAAGAATCGGGTATAGTCCTCACAAACAACGTGGGACACATTGTGCCATCTTTATTTGCTCTCTCCTTACCTTGTGTCAAAGAGGTCATTGCCATACTTTACAGTACCTTGAAAGACAGCCTGAGGCTAACCCCAGGAATTTGTTAGCTCGTACATATTATGAGAATTGCCCTCAAACTCATCGGCTTTCAGGTGTGGCCTGTTTGGAGGGAAAGTTTAGCATTTCGTGGGTTGTTTGAATGTAATGCAAGTTACTTGACTTTCATTGTGAAATGCAGTCCATTTTGTAGGTCTGTCTTGACCCGGTATAGGCTGATTTCCGTGCCTTGTCTGGCTGGTTACTGCACTCCCAGTACTCAGAACAGTGCTGCTGCAGTGAATGCTCACCTACCAAATGCTTCCTCATGACGAACTGTGCAATCACATCCTTCCCATTAAGGCACTTGTCTCCTCTGAGGAGGCAGGGAAACATGGGCTACATATACAGATCTGAGTATCTTTGCTTTTAAAGCTTCCATTTATGTTTAAAAATAACAACAAAAAAAACTGTCCCCAGTCCATGTGATGTCAAGTAAATTTGAAGGATTAGAATTGACGTTATCAATGATTTGGTAATAGACTGACAAAGTAGAATTTAACTAAAGGAACTCTGCCTCCACAATGCCTCAACGATAAGTAATCTGCTAACCATGCCTGTTAGAGATATAAGTACATTTTAGGATGCCAAGATGTAAAGGTTTGTTCACCAGGATTGACCAATCTTTAGATTTCGTTCCCATAATGAAGGAGGCAACCCCAATTTACAACCAGCCATTAAGTCCCCTTTTTTGTCAGAGAATATGCCTCTAAGGGAGTGATTCTCAACATTCCCAAGGCTACGACCCTTTAATACAGTTCCAGGTATTTATATGGACATATCTGCATGTGGGTGGACCCTCCTGAGATGGATAGAGAAACAATGTCTCAGTTCCAAAGACCATCGGAAATACATGTTTTCCAATGCTTTTGGGTGATCCCTTTGTGGCTTGTGACCCACAGGTTGAGAACCACTGCTCTAAGGGGTTTAAGCGGCATCGCAGGGTGACAACCATTGTCAAGTGCTGTTCTGCTATAAAGCTTTGTGGTTCTCTTCTTAAGAAAAGCATAATTCTGCCAGGTGGGCAAGATGATCCCGGGTAGCAACTATTCAAAAAGAACATCACTAGTGTACTTCAAAATAATTCTGGCAATACACAACATTTCTGCTGTGTAAACCCCCCATCTGCCTCTGTGGCCAGACTCACAGTCTCCTGTCTCTGTTTAGAGTATTCGAAGTGTAACCTGGAGCCAGGACCCGCAAGAGATTTAAGGTTGACAGTGTATGTGGCTTGCATAGGCATGAGATGTATGCAAGTCAGTAAAATCTTTCGTCCTTGACCAGTTCCTCTTTAGGAATTAGCCAGAGCTGGGCTTGGTGCTTTTTCTTTATTTTACTTGAGTGTATGGAGTGAATTTTCACCATGTGGGGCATATTTATGCACCACAGGTGCATGTGATATTTCAATAAGCGTATACACTGGATAGTATCTAAGTCAGAAACCAGATCTGTCTCCTTAAACAGCCACCATTTCCTTGTGATGAAAATGCCTTAGAATATTTTTTTTCTTTCTTTTGAAAATACACTGTGCCCAGGACTAGTGAGATGGCTCAGCGAGCAAAGGCAATTTTGCCAGGCTTGATCTGAGTTTGATTCCCAGAACCCACACGGTGGAAGGAGAGACCTGACACCTTCAAATTACCCTTTGACCTTCACATTTGTGCTGTGGCATGCATGCTTACATGTGTGCAGGCTTACATACACACACAGAATAAATACATGTAATGAGAGCATCAATAAATATACCCAGTACCTAACAGTTGTGTGTAGTCACCCAAGTATATACAACATCCCCAGTCTTATCCCTCTCTAACTATAACTTAGTATCCAGTGATTAACCTTTCCTGTCCTTCATCTGTCCGGTCTCTGGCAGTCATCATTCTACCCTCAAGTTCTATAGGATCATTTTTCTAGATTTCAAACAGGAGTGAGACATTGCATTAATGGTCTTCCTACATTTGGCTTGTTCCACTTAAAGCAGTGGTTCTCAAACTGTGGGTCATGACCCCCAAAGGGGTCACCTAAGACCATTGGAAAGCACCTATTTCCAATGGTCTTAGGAACTGAGACACAACTCTTTCTTTCTTTCTTTCTTTCTTTCTTTCTTTCTTTCTTTCTTTCTTTCTTTCTTTTTTTTTGTTTGTTTTTTTCGAGACAGGGTTTCTCTGTGTAGTTTTGCGCCTTTCCTGGAACTCACTTTGTAGACAAGGCTGGCCTCAAACTCACAGAGATCCGCCTGCCTCTGCCTCCCAAGTGCTGGCATTAAATGTGTGTGCCACCACCACCCAGCAAGACACCACTCTTTCTATCCATCTCCAGGCAGGTCCACCCACATTCAGAGATGCCCACATATGAGTACCCAGAACTGTAGTAAAGGATCACAGCATTAGGAAGGTTGGGAACCATTGACTTAAAGTAATGATCACCATAGCTTCATCCAAATTGTCACAAATGACCAGCCTTTCTCCATTTCTGTAGCTGAGTAGTATTACATGAGCCTATAATGTATTTTCTTTATCCATTCATGGGTTGATAGGCAGATACTAAGGTTGATTCCATTTCTTGGCTATCATGAATGGTTATTTTTTTTTCTGGATTTCTGGTTACATTGATAGTCACACCTAGTATAAATAAATGAATGTCCATCTTGGGATCACATGGGAGGGTAGCAATAGCTGAAGAAGGGCCACCAGCCTGTGGACTTAAGAGTATTGTGTGCCTGGTGCACTGGCAGACACAAGAATGCAATGTAAAATTCCTTTATGCTAGCCCGAGAGGGACTCAAAAGTGCCCGAGTACATGTTAGTTATCCATCTGGGTCTAGCATTGGAACCATGAAGAACTACAAGAGAGGATCCTCAGAGGCTGTACAGTGCATGATCATCAACAGTGGGACAAATTCATGTGAACAGGGACAAGATAAAGACCACTGGAATACTGTTCAGAAGAGACTCTCTTTGAAAATGGTGGTTGGTCCAGACACAGGTCCTGGAAAGAGGTGTACCTGAAAGTATTCCTGTGTCCCACTTTGTCCACAGCCACTTAGACCCAAGTAAACACTCAGAGGCTCATATTAATTAAAACTGCTTGGCCGTTAGCTCAGGCTTACTACTGACTAGCTCTTACATTTAAACTCAGCCCATTCTGTTAATCTATGTCTCGCCACGTATTCTGTGGCTTTACCTGTGTGCCATTACATGCTGCTCCCTGGACGGTGGGTTGGAATCTCCTGACTCAGCCTTTCTCTTCCCAGAATTCTCCTTGTCTGCTTATCCCACCTATACTTCCTGCCTGGCTACTGGCCAATCAGCATTTTATTAAACCAGTGTACAAAAGCATTATCCCACAGCAAAGAGGTGTGGAAAATACTGAACAGATAGAGTTTAAATCCTTATCTCTCAGGCTAGGAATGTGGTTCAGTTGGTAGACTGTTTGCCTACCATGCACAAGGCTTTGGGTTCAAGCCCTGCATTAGTCAAGCTAAGAGTGGTGGTGCATGCATGTAATCACTGCACTTTTGGGGGAAAAGGAAAAACATCAGAAGTTCAAGGCCAGCTGGGGCTACATGAGATCCTTTTCCAAAAACAAAAGCAAAAGATTTCTGAATTCTCTTTGTTTAAATATGAGATTACTGAGTTGCTCAAAACACAAATGCACATTTTGCCCAGAAATTCTACCAGATACATGGCTTTTATGATATTTAAAATCAAGTACTTAAAACCCATGAGATCTTAAAAATGATAAAGTTAAAGCATCTGCTCTAAAAACTTCTTGTGACTTGATTAGGTCTGGCAGGTGCCAACTCTCAGTTAGTTTGATGCCAATTATCAGAAATGCAGCTGCTTGTTGACGTGACAGCTGGCTTGAACTTTGATCAAAGCTGGCAGTTTTTGAGAAGCAGGTGGCTGAGAAGGATATGCAGGGATTGCACAGGCCAGGGTATGGCTTAGTTTCTGCTGGGGTATTGTGACTTTGAAGGAGAAAGACTTCCAAGTCCATGTTTAAGCATGACTGTGATGCTCACTTTGGGGCTCAATGGCTGCTTTCTTATTACGGCTTCCCTTGGTTCTCCAAAACACTGTAAGATACATGGTCCAGCTGTTTGCAGATCATGCCAACTGGGAATCTGGGTTGAGGGGAATGGAAATTTAGGAAAATAAGTTAGTGTTTTACCTTAAATAAGTTAGTAAAAAAAAAAATAGGGAGAAATTCTAGGTCTCAGAGTGAGATGAACAAAATTTAAGAAACGAGACCCAAGAAAGAATTCAGGTGCTCTTGAGAGAATCTAGGGACCACTGGTACAAACTGAGTCATCAGGGATGGAGAGATGGCTCAGTTGGTAAATTGATTTTCACACAAATATGAGAACCTGAGTTTGGTTCTCAGAACCTATGTAAAAATCCAGGCATGTGATGTATGAATGTAATCCCAATGCTCGTCAAGCAGAAACAGGAGCCTCCCTACAGCTGACTGGCCAGCCAGTGTAGCTGAGTTGCTTAACACTAGATTCAGTGAGAGAAGTTGTCTCAAACCAAAACAAAGCAGGACAAAGAATGACCAAGGGAGATACCCAATACTGACCTCTGGTGCTCCCATGTATGTGCAACACACACACACACACACACACACACACACACACACACACACAGAGAGAGAGAGAGAGAGAGAGAGAGACTTGGTCATCATCTCTGAGGCTAAACTAGTTGCTAAGTAAACTTGATTCTAAGTGACATGACAGATACCAGGCCTGAAATTCTTTGCATCTGATCAGGGTGTGACTTCAGAGCTAGGAGCCAGGCTGAGCCTGCTGGAGCCCCTCCACAGCTTAGGTTGGGAAACAGGCTCAGCCTATGAGTTTTTGTTAGTACCTACTGACTTTAATTGCATTGTAACTATGTTAAGAGCCCCCTCCCCCATGTCTGTCTGTCTATCACTCCATGAGACTGAAGGGCAGAGATCATGCAATTTACCACTCCCCAGCAAGCATACCCACTCATCCTTCAGTAGAGCATGGATTAGTTCTCGCAACTTACAAAAAAAAAAGTTCTTTCTAGTTAGTTTGCTCCACAAGAGGTTAGTTTTCTGGTTTCCTGCATGGCAAATGTTGAGGGAATCATCAGAGAGCTACAAGCAGGGTCTAGACCCTACTGGGGAGAGGAAGGGTCCAGGATGGTGTGTGTGGCCAAGTCAAGGGGTATAAGGAAGACTTCAGAGTTGTCTCTGTTCTTCCCTGCCATGGACCCTCATGGAAGAATGGAAAGATGAGGTCATCCTCCAGGCCCTGCCTGCTGCTCAGGCCACCGACATTTACAGGCATGACACACATGCCTTTCCTTTCAGGTGATCTTCAGCAGTGACTCCTCTTTCCTGTATCTAGAAACCCTGTGCTCAAGGACACAATCCTTCTGTTCCAGTCCATCTCATCAACTCCTGAGTTCTTCCACCCTAAATGTCTAAGGCAAGGCCACCTTTGCCACTGTAGGGGAATGTTGTCATCTTGATCAGATGCAAAGATTCAGAGATCCAAGGGAACTAGCATGCTTCCCTTTGTTCCTGGGAAGACGGGAGAACATGGCGCCAGTCTCCCCTCCAAAGCTCAGCTAGGGCCATGCCTGCTGGAGGAGATGGGGAGGAACTGCTGGGCACCCATGTGAGAGATGCAGAAGGAAGCAGAAAATGGGTGTGGGTTCTAGGGAAAGCCTGATGACAGGCCAGATTTGGGGTAAAGGCTTAGTTACATTTCTATTGCTATGACAAGACACCATGACCAAGGAAACTTCTAAAATGAAGCGTTTCATTGGCTTATGGCTTCAGAGGGTCAGAGTCCACGATGGCAGAGAAAAGGCATGGTGGCAGAAACAGCTGAGGGAACACGTCTTGATCCACAAACAAGAGGCAAAGAGAGAGTCACATTGGCAATGGTGTGTGAAATCTCAAAGCCTTCCTCAGCCCAGTGACACACCTCCTCCAACAAGGCCACACCTCCTAATCTTCCCAAACAGTTCCTCTAACTGGGGACCAAGGCTCAACCATATGAACCTATGGGAGCCGTTCTCATTCAATTTACACAGTCAGAAAAGAGTGTGGCATTGTCTCAGTTCCAGGGCATGAGGTCTACATACATCAGAGCTCAGGAAGATCACAGCTCATTTGGAAGAGTTAAGTAAAGACAGCCTTTGTTTCAGGGCAGGAATCGGAGTAGCCTAGTTTTGAACCTGTACAGTTCTTTTCTGGAGTCTCCATGATATCCCAGGGACAATACCTATCTATGCTCGGTGTGGCAATTCAGAAAGGGGCCTAGCCAGGACTAAAGGGGCTTGGATCTTCAGTGAGGGGCCATTGAACTCTCAGAGCACATGTCTACTTATTTATAAAATGGAATAGTAACCATACCTGGATGACCCACAAGATGTGGATAAAATAGTGTTATTAAAGGTATTGATTTTTTTTATTTCTTTTTACTTACCATGTTATCCAAGCTGACCCTGAACTCAAGATTCTCTTACCTCCATCTCCTCAGTGCTGGGATTACAGATGTGCGCTGCTGTGCTAAATATTGGCATTTTCTAGAGAAAGTCAAGGACCAAAAATATAATTTAAAAGAAAGAGTTTTAATTATTGATTTTCCCAATGGAAGGACAGCCTGCTGTGCACTGGTGTTATATATAAAATACTGACTTATTTTTTGTTATTTAAGACAGAGTTGCATGTTTCAGGCCGACCTCAAACTCACTTATGTGGCTGAGGATGGCTGAACTTCAGATCCTCTTGCCTCCACCTGGGCTAGAATACTGATGTTTTAAACGCATTTTATGTGCGGTTTAGTGTTTCTCTTTTGTGTCAGATAATACTAGAGACCTCTGAGTGCAAGTTTAAAAAGCCAAGGAAAGTCACCGGTGAAGTGTCTGAGGGACTGAGCAGGACCTGGCTCTTGATAAGATGTTTACATTTCCACTTACAGGTGGTGCTGAGAATAAACACTACTGTTGGAGTGGATACCGGGAGGCAGAGGTCTTAACAGGAAAAAGGCCGGCCAATGCCTGATAAAAGGCACCTTAAGCTATGTTTCTGCTTCTTCAGAGAAAGAGGGCTCTGTTGCTACAGGTTGCTATTGATTTTTTTTTTAACCAAGAACTTTGATAACCCTATCACAATTCCACCTCCTTTTAACTATTTTGAATATAATATCTTTGTGTGTATATGTGTGGGGGTAAAGGTGTTGTCATGTGCCCACAGGTACAATGTGTGTGTGTGTGGGGGGGGGGGGGCATGTGTATAGAGGTCAGAGGTCAATGCTGGTTACAGTCATCTATCACTTTTGTGTGTGTGTGTGTGTGTGTGTGTGTGTGTGTGTGTGTGTGTGAGAGAGAGAGAGAGAGAGAGAGAGAGAGAGAGAGAGAAAGAGAGAGAAAGAGAGAATTCAGACTCTCATGTCTTTGTTCTCCATCCTTGTCCAGACTAGCAACCCAATGGTTTTCATTGCATAAACACACTGATTTTAAAGCTGTAGCAGGAAGGAACAGAATGTGTCTGGGATACTGCACAGTAAAAGGGGCCAAGAGTAGAGTCTGTCCTCTGACTCACTGGAATTTAATGAATAGAGTAGGGCACCCAGCATATGGCCTTCCAGGCCAGGACTGTCACAGTACCATCTGCTTAGCATTGACTATTAGCCCTAACTTTGTGCTGGTTTGAGTTTCCTCTCTGTTGTGGGATACTTGGACGTTGTGAAGATATGTTGCTGTGTTTGGTGTAATAAAAAGTTGAATGATCAATAGCTAGGCAGGCGGTATAGGCATGACTTCTGGGTAGAGAGAAGAGGACAGATCATCGAGGTGCATAGGAGATGATATGGAGACTCAGAGGGGAGCTGGACATACAGAATGAAAGAAAGGCAAAAAGCCACGTGGTAAAACATAGATTAATAGAAGCAGGTTAATTTAAGTTACAAGAGCTAGTGGGACAAGCCTAAGCTAATAATTAATTAATCAGTCTGTGTCGTTATTTGTCAGCTGGCATCCCAAAGGGAAGTCTGACCACACCTTCGCTCCTCGTGCCAAGGGCTGGACCATCTCTCCCAAGATGACCTTCACATTGTATCTCAGCACCCGAGCTCCCTGTGGCCCTGCCAGGCCGCACCGTGCTTCTGGCTAGCCTGTTACGTGCACCCTGATCCTGTTAGGGCTTGCCCAGGGAGTTGTGAAATGATTGAGATCAGCATAATCCTCTGCCCCAGGTGACTGAAATGGTAATTTATCTTCATGTCTTTCCTACTCATTATTAAAAGCAAACAAAGGATGTGTATAGAATCAATGGTGTGGTCGGAGCTCTTCAAAGAGTTGCCAGCTTAATTCACAGCTGGCGGAAGGAGTAGACACACGTGCTGCTCTGTGTGATAAATGCTGTTGGATTCATTCATAGAAAGGAGAGGTGGGGGCTGGAAAAATGGCTTAGCAGTTAAAAGCATTGATTGCTCTTCCAGAGGTCCTGAGTTCAGTTCCCATCAACCACATGTGTGGCTCACAACCATCTGTAATGGGATCAGATTCCTTATTCTGGTGTATATATATATATGAATAAATAAATCTTTTTTAAAAAAGAAAAGAGTACAGTTCAGTGGTAGACTGTGTGCTTTGCATATATAAGGCCTCAGATTCATCTCCAGCACTTTTTTTAAAAGTGTCCCAAACTGGGGAGATGGCTCAGTTAGTTTAATACCTGCTGTGCAAGCATGAGGTCCTGAGTTCGGATGCCTGGCATTCGTGTGAAGAACCAGGCACAGTGGTATTGCCTGTAATCTTAGTGCTGGGGAGATAGAGATAAGTGGATTCCCTAGAACTCACTGGCCAAGTTGGTAAGCTCCAGGTTCAGTGGGAGATCCTGTCTCAAAGTACAAAATAGAGAGCAGCTGGTGAAGACACCTCACATCAACCTCTGCCCTCCACATGCACACACACATAGACATGCACAGGCACATATATGCACACACACAAACACAAAGGCCCTGGTGAGTTCAAGGTAGTCTCTATCCCTAGGGGAGACCTATATAGCAACAAGCACTCTTGTGCCATGATAGTAGTGGGCCTATGCCCACTCTCTGAGGCTTCTCGGGTCTGCCTATATTTTCTGTGACATCAGGTCTAGGTCCAACATGTAGGATTTAGTCAGAAGTTCGGGTCTTTTGGGGTGATAGTGAATAAGAAGCCACTCAACCTTTTGAACCTTGGTTTCCTCATCTTAAAAGAAAGGTGAGATCCCACCTGGCAGGTCATGAAGCACAGCTGTTGACACGGAGCAGCTTCCTTTGCCAACTCTGACATGTGGGTTTGCAAGGACCCCATGCAAGGTTTGGAGTGTTGATTTAGAGAAGGCCACAGGCTGGTTCCCCAGGGCAAGCCTTGCAGATGCCTCTGGCTCTTGGGCAGCAGTGGAGTCCTGCTATGCCCTCTTCCTGTGCCCGCCTACGCTGCTTTGAGTTTGGCATACACCTGGACAACAACGCCTGCTCAGCCCTGCTATACTCAAGTTGCAGGGGGTGTTGACAGCTGCTAGGGAACCAGAAGGACAAAATGGAGAAGAAACGGCAGCAGGCGAGGACAAAATAGGAAGCTGGCGCAGCTGAATGATGATAGGGACTTTTCCCCCTTTTCTTTTCGGCTGCGAGATAAGCATGTTTTTTGTTAGCTTAAAGGGAGCGGGGGCTCATAGCAGTTATCTGGCTGGCCCTCATTTATGGATGGCTCCAGACTTTGAGTCCTGGCAAGTGCTGGCACTAGGCAATGCTGAAGTGTTTTCAGCTCAGAGGAAAATCCCCAAAGTCTACAGGGCTCCAGTCTGCAGAGGGAAAAAAAAAAATACCCGAACCAGAACAGACCATTTGGGACGTCAAGGAGGCCATGGAGAGATGCGGCCACTGATGTTTGGTTTCTGCTAAGACAAAATGTGGAGGGGCGGACTGAGCCTGCTCCTTACTAGTCTGTTGTGAGCTGACTGTGTTCGCTAACCAGGGCAGTGGGAAGTGCATCCTAATGCCCCAAGGGTTGGAGGGTGGACTGCTGGAGACAGACTCCACGGGGCCCTTGCTGACTAGCTCTTTGGCTCATGGTCAAGGCTGTTTAGATGGTACATTAATCTCCATTACAGCGTTTTTCATAAGTGGCGCCCCTGCTGACCTTCTATTGGTCTCATACTTCGCCGTCACATGGCTTCCATCCTCTTTTCATTCTCCTATGTTGTTGGGACCCTTTTTTTATGCCTCCATACACATATGTCTTTCCGCCATACCCCCTTCCCTCTCCTACAGCTATTGTGCCTCTGATTTGTAACCAGAAACTCCTATGGAGCCTCTGTGCTTCCGGGTGAGGCTAATATTTCCCACTGTGTTACCATAGCTGTTTATACAAGTCTACATTGTACTCTTGGCCGAATAAAATTGCACCGAGAGTCCGTGTCTCTCATTTGTTCTTGTGTTCAACTCTGTGCATGGGCTCAGGGTAGAGTTTCCAAAGACGTTTGTGGAATACATGATAAATGGATAAAAACACACTGACTCCTAGCTGCTGGACTCGATGTAGTTCAGCCCTAAGGCTTCCTGCAGGTCAGATCAGCCTCCTCTAGGACCCTTCTTGGTTCAAAAAGGATGACATAGGTCAGCAAGAGCAGCTCTGGGCTCTAGAAACCCTGCTCTGTGAGAGACCCTAGATTCACAAGATGCAGAGATGAAGCACAGGAGAGAGACAGAGAGAGAGAAAGAGAGAGACATAGAGAAATGTTGTGGAATATTATTTTACTAGGTAAAAGTGTGTTACTTTTGTTTATGCTGCATTTGTTTAATTCTGTAAAGATGTGTTGCATTTATTTCACCTTGCCTGCCTAAGGCATCTGATTGGTCTAATAAAAAGCCAAACAGCCAATAGCTTGGCAGAGAAAGGATAGGCGGGGCTGGCAGGCAGAGAAAATAGGAGGAGAAATCTAGGCTTGAGAAGAGAAGGAGAGAATGAGGGACAGGCCCAGGGCCAGAAGCCAGGCAGCTGCCCATCAGACATAGAAACAGCAAGAAAGTAAGAAAAGGTAAAAAACCCCAAGGCAAAAGGTAGGTAAAGAGAAACAGGTTAATTTAAGTTAAAAGAGCTGGCCAGAAATGTGCCTACGCTAGGCCAAAACTTTCAAAACTAGTAAGTCTCTGTGTCAAGA
Source organism: Peromyscus californicus insignis (assembly GCF_007827085.1). NCBI lineage: Eukaryota > Metazoa > Chordata > Mammalia > Rodentia > Cricetidae > Peromyscus > Peromyscus californicus. The sequence goes on from NW_026294402.1 coordinate 62,666,917, forward strand.
TTTGGGAGCTCATTGGTGGCCCAAAAGAAAAAGCCTGGTACGGAGAAAGACACACACACACACACACACACACACACACACACACACACACACACACACACACACACAGAGAGAGAGAGAGAGAGAGAGAGAGAGAGAGAGAGAGTGAGAGAATACTGTTGTTACTAGAGCCAAGGAAAGACTAGACATCTAAAGAAGTTGTTTAAAAAAGAAAATAGAGAATAAAGGTCAAGAAACAATGAAAAGCCGTTCTTGAAAAATAAAACAAGTTGTAATGTTGTCTTGGTTGCTCCTCTGTTCTGTACAGACACCATGACCAAGGCAACTTATACAAGAAAGAGTTTAATGAGGTTTAAAGCTCCAGAAGGTGAATTCATAGTCACCATGTTGGAGAGCATGGCAGCAGGCAGGCCAGCTTGGTACTGGAGCAGCAGTTGAGGGCTGACATATTGATCCACAAGCAGGAGGCAGAGAGAGCTAACGGGGACTGGTGTGGGCCTTTAAAACCTCAAAGCCTGCCTGCCCTGGTGACACACTTCCTCCCACACCTCTTAATCCTTTCCAAATAGTTCCACTCACTGGGAACAAGGCTCAAATATATGAGCCTATGTGGGCTGTTATCCTTCAAGTCACCATGAGCATACAAGACAAAAGGGCTGGATTTTCTTTAAAGGTTAATAAAATATCCAGGCGGTGTTGGTGCACGCCTTTAGTCCCAGCACTCGAGAGGCAGAGCCAGGCGGATCTCTGTGAGTTTGAGGCCAGCCTGGTCTACAGAGTGAGATTCAAGATAGGCACCAAAACTACACTGAGAAACTCTGCCTCAAAAAAAAACCAACAAAAAATAATATAAAATAGATAAAATTCTGATAACGAAGGAGGCACATATGATAATGTAGTCATTTCTTGCTTGACATTAACAATACTCTTGTGAAAACCTTATGTTCTGTATGAAAACTATAACAGAATTTACTCCCCCACCTCTCTTTTTAGACAAGCTATATTATCTAAAAAGCAAAGAAACACTTGCTCTCCTGCTCACTTTGATGCTCATCAGCCTTTTTGCTCCCGATTTTTTCCCAAGGTTCCCTATTCCTGAGCCGATGCGGTCACTGTCCACTACAGCCTGTGTTTGACTCCCTGAGGATCAACTCTCCAGTGAGGTGAGCTATGGACTCGTGAGCCTTCCTGGGCATGCTCTGCACAGATTAAGGTAGAACCCACGCAGGATCGAAGTCTTTCCCTGGAATCACCACATATTTGGCGATGTGAGCTGTATCTTACAGATCTGTCCCCAGCCTCCCCCATGCTGGGATGCTAGGTGTGTGCCACCGTAAGCGAAGCCAAGAGAATCTGTTTAAGGGCTATTGAGGATTTATTAAGATATGAAATGGGGAGAAATACACTCGCAGATACAGAACCAAGTAAAAAGTTGTTGTTGTGCATCGTTCTGCCTGGGATCCAGATGTCAGGTCTCCGGTCACCCCAAGAGAGTACATGATGACTCTCTCTAAGCTCTTACAGGGTCACATATGCAGACAAAGCCATGCCCTAGGGCTTGTACCCCAAAACCATTGGCTGAATGGAACTAATTCCCACAACATGCCACCATGCCACGGTTTCCTGGATGTTAGGCAATTGCTCGACCACTGAGCTGTACCTCCCTCTGGTGTTCTTCCCTATCAAGTAGTTGATGACTTTGGCTTTGCATTATTAGCAGAGAGTTGTGGTATTTGGGGAGCCAGTGTTTAACAAAAGTTTTAAGTTGCATCTTTCTTATTATTATGCTTTATCTGTTTTCTGTTTTTCTGTTGGGCTGTTTATCTTTCCTTTATTTTTAGGACCCGTGTGTGTATTAAGAGTAGCAACTACTTACTTGCCAATGTTTTTCCCTTGTTATATCTTTTGTGGGTCTCTTTTTTTTTAATTGAAATTCCTATTCATAAAGAATCTGGGGAGACGACTCAGTTGGCACTTGCTGCACAAATATGAGGACATGAACCCACGTGAAAGTACCATGCAAAAAGCTGGGCATGAAATGCATGTCTACAGCCCCAGCTCAAGAAAGCAGAACCAGGGGGTTCCCCAGAGCTTACTGGTTAGCCTGTCTAGCCAAAATGATAAACTCCCAGTTCAGTGAGACCCTGTCCCCAAAATTAAGGTGGAGAGACTAAAGACGACATCTGCCTGGCCTTCACAAAGGCCCCGCCCCCTCAGATTCTTGTACATATAGTCAGCCGTTTCAGTATTGGGGTATCAAATTAAGGGGAATTCTCATTTACTATGTAGTAGAGGAATCACCCCTAAGTTCTTTCTTTAAGTACCTGTGTAGTTTGTATATCATTCATCTCTTGTCTACATTGACAAAAGATGGGTTTTTTTTTGGGGGGGGGTGGCTATTCACTTATCTCTAATATTGGAATATCATAAAGTCCAATTCATTTGTACCGATTTGATCTTCTTTTATGCTGATTTTAAAAGGTAATCTAGGCTCAGTAGTGAATAACTCAGGCTGCTCTTGCAGAGAACCCGGGTTTGGTTCCCAGCACCCACATGGTAGCTCACAACTGCCTGTCACTCTAATTCTAGGGAATCTGATGCCCTCTTCTGGCTTCTGCAGGCACTGCATGCCCACATGTAGTTCAAATACATACATGCAAGCAAATAGTCATACACATTAAATACAAATAGATAAATAGTTTAAAGGTGATCTAATAGGGAAAAAACATCTATAAAGTTCACATGAAAGATAAAAGTGTGTTACCAAAATATTTTTAATCAAAAGGTAACAATAAAGGGACACTTACTCTATCAAATATCAAGGCACAATGAAAATGTATAGTAGATAAAATAGTGTAGTGTTAACATTGGACTAAAACTAAGCACCAAAGTAAAAATTCAATAATAAAACCACAGCCTTGCACAGTGAGGATTATGGTAAGCATGATAGTTTAACTCTCTGCAGAAGGGTGAATGGCAAATGCTAAATTCTACCCACTAGCCATCACAGAGATGAACTGTGGAGTCCTTCCTATTCCATCTGGGGGACTTATTGGATTAATGCCTCATATAATTAGACTCCTTTTGTAGGATGACCAGAGTGAGTAAATGAGATGGATCTTAGGCTTAATATTACAAACAACTTTATTATGAGGTTAGAGGATGATGTAAGAGAGAACATTAAGAATGATTGATTGACCAGGATGAAGCAGAGACGTGTGCCTGCCCTGCACTTCTGGTAATAGCCAGCTACACCCAGATAAACTCTTGACAGAGGAAGAGCTTGACTTAGCAATGCTCTGCCTTCCAGCTGTGCTAAGTGCTCCTGGAGCACTGCCAGCGCTGGGAACTCCGGATGCAAATGCTAATGGCCCCTACCTGGAAGCCTTGCCCCTTCCCTTCAGGGCCTTCAGTCCAGCTGAGCACACAGCTGAAGGGTACAATTGTGCCCATGCCTCCTGGCTTCTTCGCCCTTATTCCCAGCACTGTGGGCCTAGGGGCAGCAGAAGGTAGCAATAAGGCATACTTGGGTGGGTATCTATCTATCTATCTATCTATCTATCTATCTATCTATCTATCTATCTACCTACCTACCTATCTACCTACCTATCTATCTACCTACCTACCTATCTATCTATCTATCTATCTATCTATCTATCTATCTATCTATCTATCTTTGAGACAAGGTCTCACTCTGTATCTCAGGGTACCCTGAAACTCACTATGTAGCCAAGGGTGGCCCCAATCTTCTTGCTTCAGTCTCCCCAATGCTAAGATTATAGGCGTGAGCCAGCATGCATGGCTGATTTGCTTTATTTCTTAAAACTGTTGTTGTTAAACTGTGAGCTCTTTTTCAAACTTATTCTTTTTTGTTTGCTTATTTGTTTTGTTTTTGTTTTTTGAGACAGGGTTTCTTGAGTTCAGGCTGGCCTTGAACTCACAGAGATCTGCCTGTCTCTGCCTCCCAAGTGCTGGGATTAAAGGTATGCACCATCACTGCCCAGTTACATATATTCATTTTTAATTATGTGCAAGTGTGTGTATCTCTGTGTGGATATGTGCATGTGAACGCAGGTGTCAGTGGAGGCTAGGGGCATTGGATCCCCCTGGAGCTGGAGTTCCGGTGGTTGTTAGCTGCCAGGTTTAAGTGCCAGCAACCCAAACTTGCAAGAGCTGTTCACATTTTTAACTACTAAGTCTCCTCTCCAGCCCCAATTGTCCAACCCAATTATCTTAGTTAGGCTTTCTAACATGGTGATAAAATAATATGGCCAAAGGCAGTCTGGGGAGGAAAGGATTTAGTTTATCTTTCATTTCTAGATAACAGTCAATCCATCACTGAGGAAAGTCAGGGCAGACTCAAACAAGGCAGGAGCCTGGAGGAAGGAGCTGATGCAGAGGCCATGGAGGAGTGCGGCTAACATGTTTCTCATGGCTGGCTCAGCCTGCTTTCTTATACGATCCAGGATCACCAGCCCAGGGGTGGCACGGCCCACAGTGACCTGGACCCTCCCACACATCAATCATCAATCAAGAAAATGCCCCACAGACTTGCCTACAGACCGATCTGGTGGGGGCATTCTCTTAACTGATGTTTCCTCTTCCCAAATGCATCAAGTTGACATAAAATTGGCCATCACACCAACATGCAGAAAAGTCAAGTGTGTGCCAATCCAGCTGCAGAAACTGGGGGATGCAGAGAACACCTTTGCAGGCATGAATAGGAGGCGATGAGGGAAAGAGATGGGTGGTGACTGGGGAACAGGTGAAAAGGAAGCTGGGGGGTTTGTCAGATTTGTTCTGAAGGTGAGAGAGATTTGGGGCAACATACACCGAGTGGCAAGAAAACGTATTTTAAAAGGCTTACGATAGAGGAGATAATTCTAGCACATCCCTGTCGATGACCACACTTTCCAGGTACCATTCCAACAACTGTACTTACACCCTGCCTCCAGATCCAGATTACCAGTTACGCCCACAGCCATTTCCACGACTGTAATGTCTTAATTTCTCAGAAGAAGAATTCATGGGTAATTAGTAATGAGTAATTGGAAATAATTAACTGCCCTCTCCTATAGGGGAAAGCTCTAAAAGAAGAGGTACAGGGCTTTGCAGAGAGAGAAGAACGGGTAGAGGGTGATGCTAAAGAGAAGGATGCAGGGGAAAGAACAGCAACATCTTCCTCTGTGAATAAAATGCCTATTCACCTTCTGGCTGTCAGTTGGATTGCCCTTTTCTTACATTTATTTATTTGTTGGGAATTTCATACATGTATATAGTGAAATATGACCATACCCACCTCCCATTTCCCCCATTGACCCAAGTTCACACCAATATGCCTTCCTTCCAATTTCGTGCTCCCTTATTTCTCTTTTTAAAGATATGACTCAACGCAGTCCGATCAGTGATGCTCATGTGTGCATGGGTGTGGGGCACCTACTGGAGTGTGGGCAACCTATCATTGGCCACAGCCCCAAAGAAGAACGATTCTCCCTTCCCCAGAAGCTTTCAAATGCTAATAGCTCCTGAGTTAAGGGTGGGCCTTGTGAGCTCCCCCACCCCAGACTGCACTGGAATGTTGGCTGGCTTGATCGTGGGCAGGTAACCACTGCTGCTCTGAGTTCCCAAGTGAAGTCCCCATGTCAAGTCCAGAAGATGGCATTTCCCAGCCCCCCTCCCCATATTCTAGCTCTTTCATTCTTTCTGCTGACTTTTCCTTGATGTTCCCTAAGCCTTGTGGGGGTTGATGATGATGTCCCTCTTAGGGCTGAGCAAGAGAAGGGGGCCAGGAAGACCATGAGTTTAAGCCCCATGCTCTTTTATGACTAGGTAGGAAGGAGCTACCTGGGGTTTCAGGGGAAGGAATTGTGTCCAAGTCTCATGTTCTACCTACTGGTCGGGATGTGTGAATGCAAGCAGTCATTTCTGTGAACTCCCTGTGCTGAACTCCACGAATTCAAACACTTTTCCAATCTGAGCCTAGAAGAGTGGTTCACAGGCTAGACTTTCCCCTATGAATCAGCAGGGGTATAACACGGAGGCAAGTCTGCTTGGTCTAAGGGACGGGGAACTAAGCGTGGACCAATGAGGAAGAAGGGCATCAGCTCCAAGGAGGGGACTGAGGCTGACAGATGGTAGGAGCATTTTGCTCACCAATAATCTGTTAGCACAGAAGGAAAGCAAGTTGGGAAGAACGAGGTCCCTCCTAACTCTAACACTGTTGGGGTGGGAGGAGACTATATCTTCATTTTCCCAAGGTTGTGTGCATTTTAAAACAGTTTGCACACACTATCAGTGATTCAGGAAAAGTCAATATTTGCACTGGCTTCTCTTATTTAAGGTTGCAAATCATTGTTCATCAGAGTAAGATACAAGCAGTTTCCTGTCTCCGGAATATGCTTATTTTCCCCCTTTGCAACACTCCCTTCATCTTTTCGTTGAGTGACAAAAAAAGCCACCCCTGTACAGTGATAGAGAGCACCGCAAGAGTCGCCGGCTGTGTGTCCCGGTGTCCCCCTGAAAGCTGTGTGACCTTGATAGTTGTTCAACTTCCTTAAACTTTGGTTTCCAGTACAACATGACAGCGTGAGCCCCTGGCATGGCTGTGAGGAGGCAATGAGACAGTCTATGCCATGGACTTCACATGGTGTCGGACTCTAGTGAACATCCATCCTGCCCGGGTGCTGTGTGCGTGCTCACTTTCAGAGGATTGAGTAGTGTGTGTGAGCTGGTAACATTGAGTAGTGTGTGTGAGCTGGTAACAGAATTGTGGAGCTTGAAAGAGATTCTTGAAAGCGTTTCCCCAAGAGAGCAGATTTCTGCCCAGTTTTCCAACACTCACTCCCATCAGCACCATGGCTGCTGTAAGACTAATAGTGCAAGGCAGTCTTTGCCACGCTCATATTTTCATGCACGGATGACTTTTTTCAAACTTGCCTGAGGGGTAGACGTACTTCCTGGGCTTTGTAGACATCCCTTGTGTATCTATAGGGCTGCCCATCAGGAGATTCAGGAATGAACCCCAAGGCCATGTGAAATCACCTGTGAGACTAAACTGAAGCCTGACCTTGCTTGACGTCATAGCCGTCAGGTTAAATTTGCTGAGCCTCATTCTTCAGGTGCTAAATACACTCTGATTATTGTTCTCTGTTTGGGTAAAGGAGGAAAATAAAGAGCCTCTATCTCGAAAACCCCAGGCTGTTAACCACCCTTAACCAACTTCTCAGCTCTGCTTGGGCAAGTGGCAGGCAGTGAAACCCAGGGCCAAGTAGGTCATCCAACCTGTTATACTTAAAGCTGGTAGACCTAATTATAAAGGTGCACTTCTGTCCTTTGGCAGGGATGAGGGGAAAAACGTTCACATAGAAAGCCAGGAAAATCACCTTTGCCCAAGCTCCACATCTAATGAAAGGCTCTGCCTCAATGTAGGCCACAACAGAATGCCACTGACCTAAATTCTCTGCTGAATCAACACCATTAAGAGATCCTGACCCAGTTCCATATGGAGCCTTCACTTTCCCATTGTAACCTTGGATCACCTTGGTGATCATAGACACTAGGAGGCAAGGGCTTCAGTTGGCTATGAGACTTGTTATAAATTGCCTTAATGCTCCATCAAGAGCCATTGAAAGGAAACTCAGAACTGAACCCAGGATTCTTGGTGGCATTCCTTTTATTTTGAGGAAGTGTGGCTGGAGCAGATGTCATTTTACCCAGTGGTGGCTGTGAGTGCCTGGTGGCTGTGGTTGATAGTATCATAGGGTTGGGGCAAGGCTAGTTGCCAATGTAGATTCATTCATAAAGCTGGAGTAGTGTCAGGTATAGTGTGGGGTTAATGGATAGTAAGCTGAGAGCCACAGATACCCTGAGCAGGATATAAGTTTAAAGACCCTTTGGAGAATGGTGGGACAGTCCTTTAAAAGTTTTCATCATAATATAATTATATCACTTCTTGCTTTGCCTTCCCTTTCCTTCCCCAACCCCCTCCCATGTCTTCTTTCTTCAGCCCATCCTATGCCCCCCTCACTCCCTCTCAAATTTATGGTGTCTTTTTCTTTGATTATTATTGTTATACACATACACACACATGCATAAATATGTAAATTTTATTAAAATCTCTTCAGTGTTGCTTGTGTATATATGATTTCAGGCTGACCACTTTGTGTTGGATAAGCAATTAGGGGGATCATTCCTTATTTTTCAAATGAAAATGGATTAGATTTTTTAAAGATCTATTTTATTTTATATGTATGAATGTTTTGCCTCCATGTATGTCTGTGCACAATGTGCACGCAGTGCCCACAGAGGCCAGAAGAGGGCAGAAGATTTCCAGGAACTGGAGTCATAGACAGTTGTAAACCACCAAGTGGATGCTGGGAACCAAACCCTGGTCCTCTGGAAGAATAATGAGTGATCTTAATAGCTGAGCCATCTCTCCTCACTAAATATTTATTTATTTATTTGTTTGTTTGTTTGTTTGTTTGTTTATTATGTGTACGAGTGTTTCTCCTGCACATGTATATAAGTGTATATTGTATGAGTGCTTGGTGCCCTTAGAGGCCAGAAGAGGGAGTCAGATCCTCTGAAGCTTGAGTTATGACCGTGAACCACCCCGTGGGTGCTGGAAATTAAACAAGGGTCCTCTGGAAGCAGTGCTCTTAACCACTGAGCCATCTCTCTGGCTTCATTAGTGACATTTCTTTAAGAAACAGCCCCTCAGAGCAGAGAGCAATGAGACCATGTGTCAATGTTCAAAGCCTTTCTTCTCTGGTTCGGGTAACTAACTTCATCTCTGGGTACAAACCAGTTTTGTGTGGCTTAACACTGGGGACACATTCTAAGAAATGCGCCACTCTGTGATTTCCTCACTGTGTGAAGTTCATAGTGTACTTACACAAAGACAACTCTAGGTTCTCTCTCTCTCTCTCTCTCTCTCTCTCTCTCTCTCTCTCTCTCTCTCTCTCTCTCCCACACACACACACACACACAAATGCACGCACACACACATTTTTTTTTTTGTTTTTTCGAGACAGGGTTTCTCTGTGTAGTTTTGTGCCTTTCCTGGAACTCACTTTGTAGACCACACTGGCCTCGAACTCGCAGAGATCCGCCTGCCTCTGCCTCCCGAGTGCTGGGATTAAAGGCGTGCGCCACCACCGCCCGGCACGCACACACATTTTTAAAGGACCACTGATGTACATGTGGTGCATGATTGATCAAATCATTGTGGACTATATCTACCCTACTCAGCAAAGCAACAGGGGCCTCCCTTATGGTTGCAGACCACATTCCCTTTGTCAAAAAGTGCCTACATGTCGTTACAAAAGGTATTGTCCTGAGAAGTTTCCCATGCTGAGCGGTTTCTAGTGGGTCCTCAGGGCCCCTTTCTGAGGCTGAGGAGAGGCAGCTGCAAAGGAAGTTAGCATGCTTGGGCCTAATGCAGTCAGCACAGCCTCCAGAGGAGGGCCATCCTGGGGGGTGGGAGATAAAGCGGCAGCAGGGCTGAAGGTGGAGTCCTGAGTACAGGAAAGTCACCAGCGGGCAGTGGCAGCCAACTCATCTATGAACGCTCTCTCTCTTTGATAGATGACAAAGCACCTGCTCCATTTAAGGCACAGTTACAGGGCCTGGAGGTGCCACAGTGATAAGGTTAGGCCACCTCTCTGCCTTTGTCTTGACACCAAGCCTGATGACCTGAGTGTGAGCCTGGGAGCTACATGGTAAAAACAAAGAACGGACTCTCACAAGTTGGTCTCTGACTTCCACACGTTTGCTGTGGCATGCATGTGCATGTATGTATACCTGCACGCACGTATACACTAAGTGTCCTTCCTTGGGGAGGACCAGCCAGTGGGGGGTGCCTTTTACACTATGCCTTTTGGGGCTCAGCATATGAAATCTGTCCTTTCCCTGAAAATCTGGGGTAGAGAATGCATATCCCTTCAGCAGGCCACACAAAGGCAGTAAACATGGGGGCAACCAGAGGACAGGCACTTCTGTCCTAGGAAGGCAGCTTCCATGTCCCTTATAATTCAGTCTGACTTGGGCTTTCTGGAGAGGCCATTTGCTTACGTGAGTAGGCCTGGAGCCCATGACAGCTGCGAGAGGGAGGTCACATTGGGGCTTCCTGTCCTCTTCTCACAGCTCAGATACCTGCTCACTGTGGGTGTCAGTCATGAGGATGGGGCTTCTCCAACGTCAGAGGTGAGACTTGGTGCACCATCATGGCCAGTGAAATGACAGTGACCCTGGCCTTGGACTTCATCTCTGGTGACCTGCTAGTGACAGCTGGGTGACTGGGGAAGAGCAGAGAGATGTGAGGAGAAACGGTCCAGATGGTGCCAGCACACAGGAAAAGGCACAGGGAGGGGCTGCCCATGGGGACAGCGTGGCTTTATGACGGTGATTAAAATGTTCTGGAATGAGATAAAGGCTACAGTTGGGCAACTTTGTGAATATGCTAAAAGCCGTTGGCCAGCACCCTTTCCGGAGGGGTTTTATAGTATGCGGATTATATCTCCACCGTCAACTCGAGCCTGAGTTGTCAGAAGGAAGGGAGAAGCTGGGCTCCAGACTTCCACCCTGTCTTCTTCCCATCGCACGGCATCAACCTCCATGGTATGATCATGCTATTATGTTGCCTTATCAAAGGGAAACATCATCCTAGCAAAACCATTTGACCAATTCCAGGGACTTTGTAGATCTACTTCTGCTATAAACTCAGTCACCTAATCCCTGTGCAGGGAAAAATAAGAGCAATGCACTAACAGGAAGTCGGGCCCCAAGCCTGTACAAAGAAGCACAAAGGAGAATTATCCGAACGACAGGTTTCTGAGTCACTGGTGCATTGAGTAAGGAGTCAGATGAGGTTACAGTGTCGCAGGAGGCTTCAGTAGCACCCTGTTCCCTGACTGATGAGGTCCAGGAGGGGTTGCCACTAAAGCAGCAACTCCTTATTCCACAGACCCCCGGGTGACACCAGCTGATTAGCGGAGGAAAAAGTTCTCGCTGCTTCCTACGGCGGTAGGAGGTGAGGTTCAGGATCACAGGTTCTGGTGGGGAACACAGGAGGCCTCTCAAAGAACCACAGCAAGCACGTTTACCTACAGAGCCGGGCCTCTTCTGCATTTTCTTTCTCTGCAGAAAGAGTCCATGACTCGGGGTAGACGATTGTGGTATTTGCAGGTGACAAGAGGAAGGTACAACTGGGTTTGTAACTCTGCCATTCTTTCAAGGTTAATTGTCTGTAGAATGAGAAACATAGGGGCCAGGAAATTGAAGCCTAAGACAGGGAAAGAGAATGGGGAGAAAGCACCTGATTTTTTTTTCTCTCTGTGTACTCTGGCTGTCCTGGAACTTGCTCTGTAGACCAGGCTGGCCTCAAACTCACAGAACTTTACCTGCTTCTGCTGGAATTAAAGGTGTTCAGAACCAAAGCTGCAGTGAAGTGAGTGGGCAAGGCGACTTGAGCTAGAAAACTTCGTATCTGCAGTACAAACACTGCAGTGAGTGGTCTCCTGTCTAAACCAAGCAGGTCTAGACAGCATTTGCTGACATTGTGTCTTGGGACAGAATGTACAGTGCAAAGGCCCATGTGGTGTGCTCAGAACCAAAGCTGCAGTACTGTGCATGGAAACGAGACCGTGAAGACCGTCAATCATCTCTGAGGAATTCTGGAAAGCAGGAAAGTACTAAAAAATCTGGAGAGGAGAAAACACTGTGTGTCTTTGTTTCTTTACCTGGGGTCTGATGAAATATCCTGATGAAAGCAGCCTAAGGAAGAAAGGACTCATTTAGCTCTTGTTCCAAGCAATAGTCCACCATGGCAAGAGAGCCACAGCAGCAGGAAGAGCCCAGCGCAGCTGCACAGGGCAGCAGCACGTGCCCAGCACAGCTGCATACCCACAGTCAGGGACGGAGACAGTGAATGCACACATGCTAGCATTCAATGTTATTTCTCAACCAACACAGCCCAGGTCCTGACCCAAATTATGATGGGTCTTTGCACGTCAGTTAATATAATGGAGGTAAGCCCCCCTACAGGCATGCTCCCAGGCAATTCAAAAGTTTGTCAAGCTGACATCACTAACCCCATACTTTCCCTAACTGTCAAACAAGCAGCAACAACAAAAAAAACAAGAAAGAAAGAAAGAAAGAAAGAAAGAAAGAAAGAAAGAAAGAAAGAAAGGAAGGAAGGAAGAAAGGAAGGAAGGAAGAAAAAAAGAAAGAGGGGCTAAAAGGTGGAGTCTAAGAAGCTCCACATCCATTAAATGAAGTGTCTGTGAAGTTTCCATTGGGCAAGTAGAAATCCATTAGAGGATGGTGGTGGTTAACTTTCAATCCTGCCTAACTTTATTTCCCCCTTTATCTAGGTTTTAAAAAATGTGTATGAGCCGGGCGGTGGTGGCGCACGCCTTTAATCCCAGCACTCGGGAGGCAGAGCCAGGCGGATCTCTGTGAGTTCGAGGCCAGCCTGGGCTACAGAGTGAGATCCAGGAAAGGCGCAAAGCTACACAGAGAAACCCTGTCTCGCAAAACCAAAACAAACAAACAAAAAAAAAAAAAAGTGTATGAATGCTTGCCTTGCATGTATGTCTGTGCACCGTGTGTGTGCCTGGTGCCTACAGGGTCTAGAAGAGGGTGTCTGATCCCTGGGAATTGGAGTTACAAATGACTGTGAGCCACCATGAAGTTCTAGGAACTAAGTTCAGGTGCTCCGAGAACCAGTGCTCTTAGTTGCTGAGCCATCTCTCTGGGAGCCCCATTTATTACCCTTTTAAGTGGCACTGTTAGGGGGCAATTAAGAGTGCTTGCTGCCCTTGCAGAGGACTCAAGGCTGCTCCCAGCCTCCTGCAACTCCAGCTCCAGGGGATCTGACCATCTGGCCTCTTTTGGCACCTGCGTATCTATGGTATGCACTCATATAGACACAAAAAATAATCGATGCCATTGGCACCTAAAGTCAGGAGTGTTTTATATGGCCAAAGAATCTGAGGTTTTTTACTTAAGGTCGATGCCATTGGCACCTAAAGTCAGGAGTGTTTTATATGGCCAAAGAATCTGAGGTTTTTTACTTAAGGTCTTAAATAGTCTTTTCTGGTAATCAGGGAGAAGACGGGAAAATGCTGATGACATAGGACATCTGGTTCAGTATGGAACTTTTGGAAAGACAGAACTATGGTGATATTTTATTTGTACTGAAATGTGATTTTATTTGTATGTTAATAAATAAAGTTGCCTGGGGGTCAGAGCTGATAGCAAGCCATAGCAGAAGTCTGGCAGTGGTAGCATACACCCTTAATCCCAATCACATGACAGGCAGATCTCTGTGTGTTCAAGGATACCACCAGCATGGAGACACACACCTTTAATCTCAATACCAACCATAGAAGACTTGGAGGTCTGTATAGATGGGCAATGATGAGGAGGTCATGTGGCTGGGTTTACAACCAATGAGAAGGCAGAACAGAAAGTCTATAAAAAGACAGATACACAGGAAATAGCGCTCTTGCTGAAGAGGACAGCAGCGGCAGTGAAGGGTAAGGTTTTTAGCTCTTAGCTATTGCTCTGACCTCTTGGGCTATTAACTCTGCATTTGGCTCTGTGTTTCTTATTTAATAAGACGGTTACATCTACACAGAACCTAAACATAAATGGAGGAAAGGCTAGAAGACCCCTAGAGATGTGTCCAGTGTTTATATTAGTGACTTGGATACTCACTGTGAGTATTTGTGTGTGTGTGTGTGTGTGTGTGTGTGTGTGTGTGTGTGTTCACAAGTGTGTATGTGAACATATGTGCAGATGCACAATTTGTGTGTGTGTGTGTGTGTGTGTGTGTGTGTGTGTGTGTGTGTGTATGTAGGGGGGGGGCGCACGCACGTGCACTTGCATGTGGAGGCCTAAAATTGATGTCAAATGTCTTCCTTAATCTCTCTCAATTTATTTCCTGAGGGATTGTCTCTCACTGAACCTTGAACGCACCAGAATCTAGCAAGTCATATTGTCCCTGAACCCTCCTGCCTCCGCTTCCCAAGTGCTGGGATTACAGATGGGCTACCACACCACCCTAACTTTTCTGTGGGTTCTGGGAATCTGAATTTCTGTCCTCAACACTTTATGGCAAGCATTTTATCCAGTGAGCCATCTCCTCAGCCCCTGTAGGCTTGCAAAATTTTGATGCTTATGTGAAGATATGTAAAATGAGTTTGATGCCTGTGTGAAGATATGCAATAGCGAGTTTGATGCTTGTGTGAAGATATGCAATAATGAGTTTCATGCTTGTGTGAAGATATGCAATAATGAGTTTGATGCTTGTGTGAAGATATGCAATAACGAGCCGGGCGGCGGTGGTGGCGCACGCCTTTAATCCCAGCACTCGGGAGGCAGAGCCAGGCGGATCTCTGTGAGTTCAAGGCCAGCCTGGGCTACCAAGTGAGTTCCAGGAAAGGCGCAAAGCTACACAGAGAAACCCTGTCTCGAAAAACCAAAAAAAAAAAAAAATATATATATATATATATATATATATATATGCAATAACAAGTTTGATGCCTGTGTGAAGATATGCAATAATGAGTTTCATGCTTGTGTGAAGATATGCAATAATGAGTTTCATGCTCGTGTAAAGATATGCAATAGCAAGTACTGTGGGATGGTCTTTCTGTATGCTGTGAATATGTGTTGCTATCATTGGTTAATAAAGAAGCTGCTATGGCCTATGACAAGGCAGAATAGAGCCAGGCAGGGGAATCCAAGAAGAGAGACAAGGAGAAGAAAGGCAGAGTCAGAAGAGACACTGAGCGCTGCTGGGGAAGCAAGATGTAATAAACACAGGTAAAGCCACAAGACACATGGTGATACACAGATTAATAGAAAAGGGTTAATTTAAGATGTCAGAGCTAGCTAGCAAGAGGACTGAGCCATAGACCAAACAGTTTGTAATTAATATAAATAAAAATGGGTTAATTTAAGATGTAAGAGCTAGCTAGCAAGAGGGCTGAGCCACAGACTGTACAGTTTATGCATATAAGCCTCTGTATGTTTACTTGGGACCAAGTGGCTGCGGGACACAGGAAAACTTCCGGCTACAAACGAGTTTGATGCTTATGTGAAGATAAGCAGTAACGAGATTGATGGCAGAACTGCTGCATGAAATAATTTCAGTGTGGTGGAGTGGGGCTGGCTCTTTCAGTGGTTAATATTGATTGTCAGTTTGACAGGATCTAGAACCAGTTAGGAGATAAACCTCTGGACAGGTCTGTGAGAGATTTTTCAGATTAGATTAGTCAAGTGAGAAGACCCACCACAAATGTGGACAGAGCCGTTCCTTGGGCTGAGGTTCTGGCCTGAATGTAAAGGAGAAAGTGAGCTGAGCCAGCATTCCTGTTCCCCGCTGTCTCTGTCTCCCTCCCTTCCTCCCTCCCCTTCCCTCCCTCTCTCTTCCCAACTGCTGATGCAATGTGAGCAGCTGCCTTACGCTCCCATAGCCATGATTTCGCCACCATGCTAGACAGTGCCCTCCAACAGTGAGCCAAAATAAACCTCCCCTTCCTTGTTTTATCACAGCAATGAGAAAAGTAACAAATGCAGCCCTATTCCAGCCAGGCCACGGATAAGTGACATGCAAAGATTCATTTAGGCTCAAACCCAAACCATCTAGTGCAGGAGAACAGAGACATGGGACTCCTGGGTCCCAGGAGTTTGGTTGACAAGCAGCTCAGTGAGAACCAGCAGTGTGTTCTGACCACCAGGAGACTGAATTCATTCTCAGAAATTATTATATTCATACCCCCTAATCTATAAATATACAATGACACGAAGTAATAGGAGTATGGTGTCTGGATGAAAGTACTCTCTCTCCTCTTAGCTCTTTGAGAAAGTGTCTAGGGCATGGGGCCTGTTTGGAATGGTGCAAGTTACAAGAAACTGTGATACTTGGGAGGGGATTAGAGAGACAAACGCTAGGATGAAGCAGGACATCCTAGGAGGACTGACTGGAGGTCTTGGGAATACTTGGCCTTCTAGGCAAGTAAGAGATGTTCTCACGGGTCTAAGGAAGACTGGAAAGATACAGGTGTACAAAGAAAGATGAGCTTCTAGAAGTCCAAAGCTATCCGAGATGGAAAGAGCCTGCAAGCTGAAGCGTAGGGGCTGCCAGTGTACAGACAGACAGCGTCCAGGCTTTCTTCCATCTACATCTACCCTTGGTTCTCATGGCTTGCTGGGCCCTGGTAGCCATGTTCCCTTAGTATTCCTTCTCTTCTTTGGTAGAGACCTCCAGGCTCTTTGCCCCCTCCCCACCCCAGCTTTTGTTTCTGATTGCCAGTCTATTCTTAGACCTGTTGTGTCTGCGCCCAAGAAATGATGGCAGGAGCCAGAGCAAGACTTCAGTGCTGGCAGTCCCTATCTGAGAATCATTGTTCCTCAAGGGTAGAGAACAGTGGGCCAGGCATCCAGGACAGGGTCTTATTCCATAGCACTAGGGCTGCAGGTTCAGAGGCATGTGCCAACCCCAAGTTGAGCGAAGAGACTGAACCCACACCCCAGAGAGATTACTACAAACACCAGCCCTGCAGGGGTCAGAAGAGGTCATGCATGGTGTGAGCCATGGAGTCAAGAGTGTGGAATACAGTGGACACAGGACCAGAGTAAAAGTGGGTGGGAATGGACGGTCGTGAGAGCAGCCTGGGCCAGCATTATGGACTGAATGTGTGGAGGAGAAGGATGGAATGGGATTATAGGATCACAGGAGGTTAGACATCTGCAACAATGGTCCGTATTGACCAAGGACAGCAGGGCCTTGATCTGTGTGTGCATGTGGGGGGTGTGGGGGTGAATGGGAGTAATAGTAATGGAAAGGATGAGACACGAGGGAGTTGACTGCTAATTACTCCTTGCCATTCAGGTAATCTCTGGAAATGGAGACAGTGACTAGTCACAGGAGCCCTGACTCCTGGCCCTCCTGGTACACTGTGTCCTCAAGCAGGTCGTTTAGCTGGTGAGCCTGTGTCCTCTCTACTCAGAATCAGACAATAATACAGATTGCTGCTCTAGGAAGGGACCTGTGGGTTCTTAGTTCCCTGTGGGAAGCTGGTGGCTGTCATGGAGTGTGTCCTCAGAGGAAATTATGGGCCTCCTCCTTCCTCTTCCTCTCCTTGCTTTACTGTTTTCCTTTTTCATTCATTTTCTTAACTGCCGTTGGCTAGCAACAGCAGATATAGTCCCTTTTCTTTTCCTTTCTTTTTGAGACAGGGTCTCACTTTGTAGCTCTGCTGGCCTGGATCTCACTGTGTAGATCAGGCTTGATTCAAAACAACAGAGATCCATCTGCCTCTGCCTCTGCCTCTGCCTCCACAGGCTGGAACTAAAGGTGTGCACAACCACACCTACCCCACTGGAGCCCATTTCTAAACAGAACCTGATTCAAACAGTCCTATAGCAAACAGGACCAAGGCTGACAGCGTCACCAGTCCCCTGTTGGCAGGTTGTGCTCAGTAGTGTTGTCTCCAAGGCCAGTATTTCAGCCAAACATCTCTTAGTTCAAGAGACAGAATGCAGTCCTTAGGAACATAGTTATTGAATCTAATGTCCGCCGCGCCCCCCCCCCCCACCCTCAAGAAAGCCATCTGAGTTCCAGGGACTTTAGTTCAGATTCATCTGTCTTTCCTGTTTATATACTAACATCTCTTCAAATTCTAACCATTTTCCTCATGGCCACCTTGAAGAGCACCAGTGCCTCTGTGACCCTTAACCTCACATGGAAAACGTAGGGTTGGGTTGAGGCAAGGATGTGAATTACTGATTCGTACTATGGTTAGACCACCTTTGGTCACAAGTGTGACCACTAGTGTCAATCATTGCTATAGATGTGGCTTCTGGGTGACATCTGTCCCTCTCATTGTGTAATGCAGGCTGAACAACAATGATCTCTCCTTCACTTGTTGACGCCTTTTAGAGAGGGAGCTGAAGGGGTACGGTTGCCTTCCCTCCGCTGTCCCGGTGATGTCCCATCTCTTCCAAGCTCAGCCCACTTCCTGCCGTGCCTTCTCTGATATAACTGTTTCCTTCCAACAAGTCCCCAGTTTTGTTTTGTTTTTTTTTATTTGGTTATTGTCTAGTAGTTTGAAGAGCCTCTGCTGTTTGTTCCCCGACAGACATCCTTCCATTCCCTGAGCCAAATGACAGCAAGGTCTTCAGAAGTGACAGCAGAGAGTGATTGGGGGTTGATTCCCGAGTCCTGAGCATAAGGTAGCACCTGTTGGGGGCAGTGAAGCTGGCCTCCCTGGGGCAGGACTAGACAGCTCTTTGAGAAGCTGGGATGGGAGGTCGAATTTATTTGTCAATTCAGAATTTGATCATCTCCCTTCCCACCCATCGTCTGCTGGGCTCCTCCGGGATTCCCTTCCCTGCACCGCCAGGTAGCCCCCACTCCTCCGCACACAGTAGGTCTCCCTACTCCACATCTGGCTTCCCTGAGTTCTTGTGCTCCAACTTCTGGTTTCTCAGACCTGCCTCAAGACAACACGTCCAGACATAAAGAGCCACATTAGAAAGCAGCAGAGTAGAGGACCAGCAGGGGAGTGATACTATTAGACAGTGACCGCTAGCATGGACAGTAGCATCCTCTTGGGTGACTAGGGATAGAGCCTCCAGCCTTTGGTACCCAGTCCCATGGAGGAAAACAACATCTCAGCCCTCTTATAGCTCACTCCTCTCCTGAACATTGTGCCTTTCTCCACTGAAAGAAGAAAGGTGATTTGAACAAAGTAGCATGAAAAAGGACCACATGCCCTCCCATTATTAATCCTTTGGGAATGACCCCCCAATAAGAACGGCCTGGAAGAACTTCCAGACAAAGAATTTGAAAACATTGATTAGAACTACCTTAAAACAACTCAGCTTTGGTAATTGTTCCTTTATTTCCTGGTTGGAAACTGTGGACTCACCCTTTAAAAGTGGGGCTTTTCCAACACTGAAGACGTCTTCTGTTTTATTTTGTTTACCTCATCTCTGGGCAGCACAGCAAAAGCACAGCCCATCAGTGACATTCATATTAACGTAGGCAGAGGGGAGTGTGAACAGCGCCTGGTGCTCACAGGCACGAACACACAGCGGTGATGAGAGAAAATCATTCTGCCCGTGACTCAGAAATTCTGCTGCCCCGTATGAATCATCTGTAAGGGCCAAACAAGTCTTAATGCCAAAGACATCATTCCAAACAGGGACGCATCTAACATTCTGTAATAGCTCCCTGTTTTTAAAACATTTATAGCCCCAAACAGATGAGCTTTGGAACATGTAATTTTATTGCTGAAATCAATAGAAGTTGGCCTCAGGCCAGCACTTAGAATAGCTGTTGCAACTGTCTGGCAGGTGGAGAGCCTTCTGTTGGCTCAGAGTAGATGAGTCCCAGAGCCCACCACCGTCTATCTTGGTTTGTGCCGGTGGTTATCTTTCTGTCCCCGAGGTTAGTGATGGGTTTTGCTAATGCAGAGCTGCCGTCCCTACACCTCCATATCATCCACCACCTCAGCTCTATGCTTTCTCAAACAAGCAAATCAAACAAAACAAACCATTGTTTTTTTTCCAAGCTCTCTAGCACAGGCTGACTCAAAGGTCACCGTTCACCCTGGGACTTCTCCGTATCATGCAGAGAAAGGATTTCGTGCTTGAAACTGTGCTGTCTGCTGCTCTCCGGCCTGTGAGGTTCCCGGCCTCTGAGTAACTTAGGGAAGTCATGTCTGAGCTCTGACCAGGGAACTGAGGGCTGAAATTCTCCTTGTGATTCTGTCACTAATGGGCAAGCGCCTCTGTCAGGAGCCGGAGAGATAGAGAGGCAAAGAAACCGCTTAGCATGCAAGTGTGAGGACCTGAGTTCAGATCCCCAGAACGCATGTAAAATCTGGGTCTAGTGAGGAATTTCAATAATCCCAGTGCTGAGGAGATGGAGACAGGAGGACCGCGGGGACTTATAGACTACTGCCCAGTTCAACTGAGGTGAGCTCTGAGTTCAGTAAGAGGCCCTGTCTCAAATCCCTGATGATAATCTCTGGTCTTCACACATATACATACAGGTAAAAACATTCACATACAAGTACATAGCATGTATACAACACATACATGTACACACACACACACACACACACACACACACACACACACACACCCCTACCTTGTATCTGTGTGCCTTGGTTTCCCCTATCTATGCTAGGCTAGGGTTCCAGAGGCTCAGAGACTGTCAAAACCTTCTATGGGGATGTTTCAAAGTATGTACAAAAATCTTGAGTCAAATTTCATAAACAATTTTTAATTAAAATATTAAAAATATCTGGCTGAGGGATGACTTTCAGTAAACCACGTGTCTTGGAAGCATGAGGACCTGCATTCGATCCCAGAACTCACATGGAAATGTTGAGTATGGTGGCACACATTTGGAAGCCCAACTCTGGGGAGGCTGGCCAGATCTCTGAGGTTTGCGGGGCAGACAGCCTAGCCTACTTGGTGAGCTCCAATGAAAGACCCTGTCTCAAAGGAGGTGTCAGTGTTTCTGAGAAAGACACCCGAGGTTGTCCTCCTGCCTCCACATAGGTAAGAAGAATGATAGTGTCTTCATAGCATAATAAGACAAGAGTAACCAGTTTGTGTTAAATCCAGTTTAACTCTTAGGATGCTGGAGCGCATTCCTTTGACTGCCTTTTGTGGTCTTGTGATAAGCCTTGCTGGACAGATCCAGGGATGCCTTTCTTCGAAGGAAACAGAAACGATTTCCTATTTGAATATGTTGGATGACCTATGACTGACAAATCAATATTACTGGTTAGCTCTAGCCTCTATGTGAGCCATCTGGTTACGAGTTGGAAGAGACATCTTTCCTTCACCATTGCCTTGGGCTAATGCTAGGTCCAAGCTCCTGAGAGCATTGGGTAGTTTGACTTTTTATGAGCTGCCCAAGAGGGTAATCCTGGCTCAGTACCAGAAGTCACAGCCCATCCGCCCAGGACAGCAAGTCTTCCCTTGGACTTGAAACATGGTGAGCCGGGAAACTGGGCTGCCTCTTTATCCACTTGGCTTAAGTAGGATGCATGTGCCCTCCCTGGCAGCAGGCTGAATCCATCTTCTTTGACTTGAGTGTGGGCCTGGAAGCATCAGGCTTAGTGTGAGTGCAGGGAACTCCCTCCATCCCATCTCTTCTAGATCCTTTGTTGGTCAAGAGCTGGGCTGCTAATATGGTGGGAACTTTTGGTTGTTGGTGATGGAGAAATAGGCATCCTTTGCCTTCCATACCTCAGATAGTCAAGAGGTCAACTGGCTCTGACCCTTAAGAATATTTCCTAATCCGTGGTTTCAAAGAGGTCTTAGGATTCAGGAGGTTTCTTGGGAGACATCAAAATCTTGTAGGCAGTGATGAGACAAGGTGTATCTCCCAAAGGAGGAATCACAGCCTTTGTAACAAAAGTTATAAAAAATAGGGTTGGGGGGCTGGAGAGATGGCTCAGCTGTTATGAGCACTGGCTGCTCTTCCAGAAGTCCTGAGTCCAATTCCCAGCAACCACATGGTGGCTCACAACCATCTGTGATGAGATCTGATGCTCTCTTCTGGTATAAAGGCATACATGCAGAGAGAGCACTCATACACATAAAATAAATAAATCTTAAAAAAAAAGTAGGGCTGGGAGCTGGAATTGTTGCTCACACCTTTAGTCTTAACACCTGGGGCAAGGGTAGGTAGATGTACATCTCTGTGAGTAGAAGACCAGACTGTTCTATAAAGCAATTTTCAGGCCAGCCAGGGCTACATAATGAGACCATGTCTAAAACAAACAAACAAACAACACCAAACAAAAAAATCAAAACAAAATAGGGAGGGGGTTGTAGTTCAGTTGAGTGTCCACCTCCAATGTGCAAGGTTCTGGGTTCAAATCCTACCACTGCATTAGCCAGGCATGGTAGTGTACATGTGTAATCCCTGTACTGGAGAGATAGAGGCAGAAATATTTTAAGTTCAAGATCATTTTCAACCATGTAGTAAGTTCAAGGTCAGCCTAGGCTGCATAAAACCCTGTCTCAAACAAAAACAAAAACAAAAAAACAAAAGAAAGAAAGAGCCGGGCGGTGGTGGCATACGCCTTTAATCCCAGCACTTGGGAGGCAGAGGCAGGCGGATCTCTGTGAGTTCGAGGCCAGCCTGCCTGGTTTACAAAGTGAGTTCCAGGAAAGGTGCAAAGCTACACAGAGAAACCCTGTCTCGAAAAATAAAACAAAACAAAAAAAAAAAAAAAAAAGAAAGAAAAAGAAAAAGGAAAGCTGTGAAAACAGATAGTAGACCCACACACTGTTGTTTGCCAATTCAGTTTTTATATTACAGGTACAGTAGCCCTCAGCTGGCAGTAATTCTCAGCAAAGAGCAGGTGGATGGCTTGTATGTATGGAGACCAGAAAACAGCTTTGGTAAATTGGTTCTCTTCTTCCATTGTATCAGGCTCAAATGACAAATGCCTTTACCTGCCCAGCCATCTCGGATGCCAGCCGGATAATTGCTTTAATCTTTATGAAAGCTTTTAACACTTGTAGTGCAGAGTACCTGCTCAATCCTCAGAATGAATGAAACCCAGGAAAAGACTCTGGATCCCAGCAAACTGTTAGGGACAGCTGTGACAAGATTCTTCAGCACTGATCCTTCTGCCCTGAGGGACCTATTTCTAGAAATGTCTCGCAAATCCAGCCTTTTTTTTATTTTTATTTTTATTTTTTTACATTTGGCAGGAGATCTGTTATCCATGGCTACTCCTAGCCATGTGGCTAGAACTCTACCCAGGAGGAGCCATGTGGCTGGATTCGCTGCACAGCTGATTAAATATTTGAGCAACTCATTTTATAATGTGACTTCACTAAGTGCCTATCCACCTATCGCCCCGAAGCCATTGGCTATTAGACGGCTCAGAAATAGCCTCAGAATGCAAAGGCACATCCTTCTCAGCTTAAAATAGAAAAGTCAGTAACACTCTCCTGAAGGTTGCAAACAGAGCCGATCGGGCATGTGGCATTTGTCATGACTCAGCTAGAAACAAGGCCCTGGCGGCGGTGGCACTCCTCAGAGGCTGCTCAACGCTCGCATCCACACGCGGTCATAAAGAACGAGTTCAAAGGTGTGTTCTGGTGGTAAAAGCAAATGAACGCAGCCAAGGTTGGGGTTCACGTTTATGTTAAGCTCCCAGAGAGCAATCACTTCCTTTTGAGTTCTATGTGGCTGCCTAACTTCCTCTGACGTCAATGAATGAGGCCAACTTCCTTCTAAACACATTTAAAAAAAGAATCTAATGAGTTGGAATTTTCCGCTCATGTGGAGCTTACTCAGTTATAATGAAATTAAAAAAAAAAAAAACTAGTCGTGAACTTGCTTAGTAGCTGAAGATTCCCTCGAATGTCTAATGCTCCCGCCCCCACCTCTCCGGAGCTGAGATTACAAATCTGTGCAGCAGCACCCTCGGTTTTATATGGTGCTGGGGGTCAGACCCAGCTTTTCACAGGGTTAGGTCAAAACTCTACCAAATGAGCTACTGGAATGGAGCCACATAGTATAGAAAATATCAGGGTCCATTGTACATTAAGGGTCGGGAATCGTATCGGCCACTTTTGGTTTAGTTTCATTTCCTTTGTGTGCGTCCGTGTTCACGCATAACTGTGTGGGTGCTGATGCTTGCGTGTGTGTGCACATGTGTGCAGAGGCCAGAGGTCAACATCAGGTATCTTCCTCAATTATTCTTTACCTTATTTTTTGAGACAGTGTCTCTCACTGAACCTGGAGCTCAGCAATTGGCTAGCCTGGCTGGCCAGGAACCCCCTGGGACCTGCCTTCCCTGCACCCTCAGCTCTGGCATTGAGACATGACACACTGCAGCCAGCTTTGCATGTGGATTCTTGGAATCCACGCTCAGGATCTCTAGGGCCTCAAGCTTGTGTGGCCATCACTTTACCAATTGAGCCCTGCTTTGTTTTGTTTTGACTTTCATATGTGAAATGTATTATAAATGCATCCCTTATTGTAGGCCATTGTAAACAAGCAGAAAGCCCCCGCGCTTGAGGACTCCTGTGTTTTCAGGGTAGCTTTACTGTTTTTAGAGAAGAGTACGTGTTGTTATGGCTCACTTTGGACAACAATGGTCTTGATATTACTGGATGCTAGTTGATTGTGTCAGTGTAGAAGTTTCTGTACTCCCCACAACCTGTTTCAAGGTGAGCGGCGCTGTCCCTGTATTAACATCTAAAATACGAAGCTGTCAGTTGGCCTGTCTGTATCACACAAATTACCTCACCCTAGACTCAACAGCTTTTCCTTACACACCACTGCTGGAAAAGAGGCGAGGGAATAGACAAGGCGAGTCCCAGGCTTCCCAGCTGTGGGAGGCCGATAACAAGAGGAGACAACCTGCTTGGCTCTGAAATGAGAGCCCAATTGTCCTGCAAGGCTCCCAAGCTTTTCCATTCAACACACCTTTCCTCCCAAGAAGTTTTGATGTGACCCTGGCCATATGAGTCTACAGAGTAAATATGTAAGTCATATACTGACAGTAAATAATAAGGAGTTTATTTAAAAATATTTCCTTGGTATAAATATAATTTCACCATTTGTTAAAGAGGAAAGAAAGTTTGCATAGTGATAAGTGGATATGCTTACTTATTTATTTATTTATTTATTCATTTATTTATTTTTTGAGACAGGACTTCTCTGTATAGCCCTGGCTGTCCAGGAACTCCCTTTGTAGACCAGGCTGGCCTCAAACTCAGAGATATGCCTGCCTCTGCCTCCAGAGTGCTGGAATTAAATCACCACCACCCCTGGCCTGCACTTGTTTATTTTTATATAACGAACTAAATCTCGACAGAATGTTTGATGCTGTATGACATAGAACATCTTTAGTGCTTTTTAGAGATGACTGATATTTCGATTATATTTTCTTTTTCTGTTTTTTTTTCCCTGTGCATGTGTGTCTATGAATATTTTGCATGTGTGTAGGTACACGTGTCTGGGTGTGCACACTCATGAGTGTGGAGGCCGAAGTTTGGCCATGAGGAATCATCCTCCTTCTACCTTATCCACTGAGGCAATGGCCTCCCAATCAACCTTGGGTCCTCTGCAAGAGCAACATCTGCTCTTAACTGCCGAGTCATCTCTCCATCACTTTAACCATGCTTTCTGAAATTCAAATCAACTGATTCAAAAAAATCCAACATCTAACAATACAACAAAGAACAATTTGATGCTTGCATTTGAGGAATGAAGATAGAAGGTAATTAAGTCTTTGTTTTCTATAATTAAACTATTGTGTGTCTGCAAGAACATAAAACTTCGTATATGCAGTACAAACACTGCAGTGGTCTCCAATCCAAACCACGCAGGTCTAGACAGCATTTGCTGACATTGTGTCTTGGGACAGAATGTACAGTGCAAAGGCCCATGTGGTGTGCTTGGAACCAAGGCTGCAGTGAAATGAGCGGGCAAGGCAGCTCGAGCTAGAGCGGACACCTTGACTTTGCTGCTCATTCAGTTTTGAATTGAGTTTTGGCCACTGAGCATTCAGAAACCTTTTACTATTGTCAGTTTTTTAAATGTGAGTCCCACATTCATCTACATGTGACAACTCACCCCTTCTGAAACCGAGGAGATGGCTCAGTAGTTAATTCAGAGAACCTGAATTCCGATCCCACCACCTGTGATGGATGGCTCACAACCACCTGTGACTCCAGCTTAAGGGGATCTGGTGCCATCTTCTGGACCCCAAGAGTACCGCATCAGTGTGCACATACACACAGAGAGACACAAGTACCTAACATACATAACATAATTTTAAAAATTCTTTAAAAGAAGCGATGCTCTATATTTCAGGCATGGAGCTAGTTCAATTGTGTATAATCATCAGAAGCCAACATCTCTATTCTCTGAGAAAGTAGGTCTGTGTCTTGGAAAATCCTAGCCAGGCCCTTCCAAGACTCATGACTTCCTTAACTTACAGGGATAATAAACTCATACCTCAGGTGTCTGTCTTCTGTTTTGTCCTCAAGCTCCCTCCCCAGTGCCCCTATGCATGTGCAGGGAAGTTGCCTATGTGGGCTGGCTTGCTCTTAAAGCCCCTGCTTTTCTTCCTCCTGTTTTCCTGGGGAGGAAGAAGAGGTATAGAAGGTAAGTTTCTCTATAGGTACGTTTCTCTATGTCAACTGGCCGCTCCCAGTGGGCAGAGTTGGTAGAAAGGGACTGGGAAGTGGGAGGAGCCAGAACATTTCTTCCCATCCTTCTGCCCCCAAGGCCTTTCTCACCTTGAACTGCCAGAATGGTTGTATCTATGTGTGATGAATGAGTTGGCCTCTAAGCAAGGACAACAGATAAGAAGCCCATACTCAAGAAATAAAGGAAAGGGAGAGAGCCCTGGTACCCAGGGAGGACTCAGAGCCTGAGCGTGTGAGGCTGTCTAGCGCAGGCCCGGGTTATTTGTCTGTGATAAGATAAAATAGGAAGTAACCTTAATTAAAGAGGGTAACAGACCAAAACAAATGGCACAGGGGGAAGATGAGGAAACACGACATGTTCTCACTGATGGGTGGGGATTTATTTATAGGCGCTTGTATCCATGACTGCCTTTGTGACATCAATTGAAGAACGATAATGCTTCACGGAAAACACAACTCATATCTTACAGAGCAATCCAGGATTGATCATCTCTATGTCTGGTTTTAACTATACAATTCCTAATGCTGAAAAAGTCTTGGGAGGCCAGATGCATACCATAATAGATGAGGAAGACTTCAAAATTGGTGAGAAAAGAACAATTGTTCAGGAGGCCACAGAGTAGACACTGCCCATCATCAACAGAGCAAGATGGAAAAATAATAAACAGCCCTAAAGTAAATGAGTAGCTTCTTACTGTTTTATTAGGGGTTCATGTGAATGCATATTGTTTGTGCATTTGTGTGGGTGCACATGCCTGGGTATGGGGAGACCAGAGGCCAAACTCAGATGTTGTCCTTCAAGATTAGCTACCTTGTTTTTTGAGGTAGGGTCTTTTATTAGTCTGGAGCCTTAGGCTAGCCTGGCTTAACCTCTTTGGTGCTGGGATTTCAAGCATATCACCATGCATAACTTTCTCCTTGCATGGGTTCTGGGGAGTAGGCTCAGGTCTCACGCTTGCATGGCGACCACCTTGCTTTGTTATTCCCCCAACTCCTCATTAGTTTAAAAATCGGACATCAATGATGATAAAATTTTAAATATTAACAATATAGTGAAATACAGTGTCATTCTTATATTTAATGTGTACCCTCATTTTGATAGTATTTAGATTTACATATGCCAAAAGTGTCTGACTTGCTAGCCGGAGTCTCAAGTTTTTGTTGTGGTTTTACATGGGCCAGTTCCATACGCAGGCTGACATGGTTGTGTGCAGCCCAGGGACCATGGGCTGATTTTTTTCACCATATCAAACATTTGGCATAAACAAGGAAAAATGCAAACTTTCCCCAGTTCGGGAAGTTATTGTTGGAAAGACTGTCAGGTTTGTAGGAAAAAGAAAGTTGAGATGAAATTACCCTGCAGGTGAACTTCATTGGGAAACAAAAGATCCAGCCACGGGCAGTGTGATTGTATCTTGAAATCAGAGAACACTGGGAGAGACGCTATTGCACCATCGGCGGCCATGATACAGCTTTCAATTCCAGAGGACAAAGTGGGTTTCTGGCTCTTATAGGCTTTTTTTTGGTTGGGGAGGGGAGGAGAGGTGGGGGCAGAGAGGTAGTTCAGCAAGCTCTGTAGAATATGGCCCAGCCTGGCCTGGCCTACGTGTCAAGAGTCAAAAGGCAAGGAGGCCCTATATAAAAGTGAAGTTAATAGTTTGATGTTGTCTTGAAGCTGCCTGCAGTTTTTGGGTGCTGGTGGTGCTGATGGTGCTGGTGCTGGTGGTGCTGGTGGTGCTGGTGGTGCTGGTGGTGCTGGTGGTGGTGCTGATGCTGGTGCTGGTGGTGCTGGTGCTAGTAGTGGTGGTGGTGTTACAAGGCCCTGGTCAGCCTGCTTTATTAACTCTCAGATGTGTGTGTGTGGTGGGGGGGACACTTGAGGGTTTGCTATTAACAGTGATATTCTTGAGAAATTGGTACATATATAAAATCAGATTTTAGGTTCACATAATTATAAGAGGGTTTCCTTCTATATTCCAATTTCATGTGAGATTTGCGCAAATGACTGCTTGGATGAAAATATCCTTCCTTTTACATGTTGCTTAGCACCCTGAGTCTACCCACCAAATGTACACCATGTCTCCACCCTCATGGTGCTGGCTAGGAAACTCCCCCACCAAGTTACCAACATGCCCCTTGAGACGTGCTCTCGGCTCATTGAGAGCCATTGCTTTAAGCCATGGACTTATCTAATCTGCCTGTTGCCCAGTTGCTGCAGCTCCAGCCCCCTCCCCCACACTCTTTCAAGCTTAGAGGAACCCCAGTGACCAAGCCGATGTCTGTCGCCTTGCATCTGGCACATGTGGCATGCCTGGGACGGACGTGACCTAGCTGCTGTGATGCTGCACGTCATTAACAGCCCACTCTTTCGCCTGCCCCTCCCCCTAGCAGCAAGTGGCCTGAAGTCATTGCTGAGGATATGAACCAGGGAGAGTGAAGAGCAGAGATGATGATGATGATGATGATGGTGATGATGATGATGGTGATATGACGATGACTGATCCCTTTGAAATGATGCAGCCCATTGACTCCTATAAAAGCAACTGTTTACACTGTAGGATTCCCCTGGCTGTCCTGTCTCTCCTTCGGTAATGGTAGGGCTCTTAAGGTTGAGTGTCTATCCAGCGGTTTCACTGTCCCCTAGCTCTGCTAGCCCATAGGCTGGTGACAATACTGTCATTAGAATTACCCCCAAAGCAACCATCCTAAACATTTCTGTAGAAAGACCCCCAAGTGTACTTATGCCATCACGGTCAATCCACACGTCTGTGCTGCCTATACAGTGACGGTCCCTCCCCCAGCTCTAGTCCCTCAGCGCACCAGCTGCTGATATACATGAAGCCTGAGCCGTGTCTGTGTGCGTGATACACTTCAGGCCACTGCTGCCTCCAGACTGCTGCTGCCTCCCATCATTTTAACTCTGGATTAAATTAACAAGCACTCATTAATCAACCGGTAGATGCAATGCTCTCCCCTCAGCACTAAGAGGGCAATGTAAAAGGGATCAAGAAATGGCCCCTTGACAAGCTTATCACTTAAGTGTGCGATAAGCATATGGCCTTGGCTGCTATTTGCAGGTTGGGAGAACTTGAGGTGGGGTAAGTTGTTTAACCTTGTTGTAGCTGGTCTGTGGGAGGAATCCAACTGATGTTTTACCATCACAGCAAGTATATGAGAGATAAGAATTTTAAAACAGATATATGAAAGCTGGATGGTGTATGTGTTAGGGGAGTTGTATGCATGTGTGTGTATGGTGTGTGTGTGTGTGTGTGTGTGTGTGTGTGTGTGTGTGTGTGTGTGTGTGTAGGGGGGTATGCACATGCACTTATAGAGGCCAGAGTTTAATGTCAGGTTGTCTGTCTTTATCATTCTCTGCCCTACTTTCTGAGACAAGGTCTCTTGCTGAACCTGGAGTTTGACAATCATCTAAAATGACTGGCCTGTGAGCCACAGGGACACTGCCGTCTCCATCTCCTCAGTGTGGAGCTTATAGGTGGGCTGCCATCCCTGAATTTTTATGTGGATGCTGGGGATCCGAACTCAGATCCTCATGCTTTCACAGCAAGCTTTTTTCCCACTGAGTGATCTCCCCAGCTCCATCAAGTTAGACATTTCAAAAAGACAGGCTTAAATTATTCCCGTCTACACAACCTAACAGCTCTAGAATCTGAATTTTGTTGGGATATTGTAACTTCTTGCCTTTAAGCAACTCAGTTTTATTCCAAGACCAGCTGAAATATATCATGCTTTAGACATCTACTGAACATGTTTATTCCAGTCATTTCCTGGGTAGTTGCTTTCATTTTTCAGCTGACAGTGCATACAAGATACACCCTTTTCAGGGGAAGGCTGTGAACTCATAATAAGATATAATTGATGACTTGAATTAGTCCTTTGGCATAAATGCAATCCTCTGATTTCTCCTGAAGAGTTCTTCCACACTACTCTCATGATTACGCCAAGGTAATAAAGTTATTCCCACCAGAAGCAGATGGATATGTTGCGTCTTTCTCAACTGGCATCTCACATTTCCAACCTTCATTCCATTTTCTAAAAAATGAAAAGAAAAATAAAGAAAGAACAACAGAGTCCAAGTAGTGTCTTCACTGGTTCTCCAGTAACTTACGTCTGGAAATAAAGAAAACATTTTTTTTTATTATTTTTTGAGAAGCTGACTGTGCACACAGCACAGGATTTCTTATGGTTATTCCACGTCTCTGTTACTTTATTATCCTGACCAAGAGCTTAAATGAGTCTCTGTTTCTTACATCTCCTCAGTCAGTTCTCACCCGTCACCTGGCCCCATGACAAATGGTCACTTCGCTGTGTGTCTCTTTGCCTTCTATAAGGAAGAGCCGACTTCTTCACATAACTCTCCCATAGCTAGTTCTGCAAAGCCCCAGCAGAAGGCCTTCCACAGAAGGGGCCAGGTGTGTGGGCATCAGCATGTGGACTGAGAAAGGTTAATGTGATCTGGGTGTGACCAGAGTGTAACTCATAAGCATTGAATGGGCTAGCATTTAAAAATGACTATGACGTTAGCCAGGCAGTGGTGGTGCACACCTTTAATCCCAGCACTTGGGAAGCAGAGGCAGGTGGATTTCTGTGAGTTCAAGGCCAGTGAGTTCGAGGCCAGCCTGGTCTACAGAGTGAGATCCAGGACAGGCACCAAACCAAAACAACATAGAGAAACCCTGTCTCGAAAAAAAAAAATATGACTATGACATTAATAATGTTAGTCTTAGCCGGGCGGTGGTGGCGCACGCCTTTAATCCCAGCACTCGGGAGGCAGAGCCAGGTGGATCTCTGTGAGTTCGAGGCCCGCCTGGTCTCCAAAGCGAGTTCCAGGAAAGGCGCAAAGCTACACAGAGAAACCCTGTCTCGAAAAACCAAAAAAAAAAAAAAAAAAAAATAATGTTAGTCTTGAAGCAAGTTTGTACTTAAGTACATACCAACTTTAGCTCTACTCCAATCCCCTTTTAAAGATTTTATTTTATGTGTATGAGTATTTGCCTACCTATAGGTCCATGCTTTGTGTATGTTCCTGGTGTCCATAGAGGCCAGAAGAGGGCATCAGATCTCTGGGGATTGTAGTTAAGGATGGTTGTGAGTGCTAGGAATCAAACCTGGGTCTTCTGAAAGAGCAGCCAGTGCCCTTCTTGTCTCCATTTCCTATTTCACTATAGGAGTGCTGAGATTACAAACATGTGCTACCATGCCTGGCTTCACGACAGCTCTGGAGATTTAAACTCATGTCCTCCACCGAGCCTTCTCCTCAGTCCTAGATTTTTTTTTAAAACATCTAGCTGCAGTATTATGGCCCTGTTCTACAAGTATAGACTGGGCTATTCTTTCATGACAGAGTAAAAGGAAAATATCAGACACCAAAGCATATCAGTGGTCTGTCTAATCTGTGCCCTGTAGGCCACATACAACTGTATATACCCTAACATAAAATCGTAACGTTATGAGATCTGTGGGGACATTTGGAAGAGGGCAATTGGATTGTGTGGTTCTTGAGTGTAAACTTTGTAGATAACAACATTGCACTGTAATATAAAGAGACTGGACATGCTTAGGTCTACTCCAAAGCCTGCAGGCAATAAATTGCCCTGTTAGTCAGTATATCTTCCTCTCAGACATCTGGCATTCTAAGTCATTCCTTCTTAATTCCTAAGTGGCTAAGTGTCTTTGGATTAAATAGACAACACCAATTAAAAATTAAATGTAGACACAGATTCCTGCATTAGCTGAATGTTGTTCAAATCTTAGATGGTCTTTTAATAAAAAAAACCCAGAGCCAGATATCAGGGTGAAAGCTGAAAGATCAGAGAGGCAGAACAGCCAGCCACTAGCTCTTACCTCTACGGAATCCTCAGCCTAAAGAGAGTGAGTTCCTGTTTCCTCATGCCTTATATACCTTTCTGTGGCTAGACATCACTTCCTGGGATTAAAGGCATGTGTGCTTCCCAAGTAAAGGCATGAGATCTCAAGTGCTGGCATTAAAGGTGTGTGCCACCATTGCCTGACCTCTATGTCTAATCTAGTGGCTGCCTCTGTCCTCTGATCCTCAGGCAAGTTTACTAGGGTACACAATATATCACCACAGCTGAACAGTTCAGAGGCCCTCTACCCTGACAGATATGGCTTCTGGTGGTCAGTTGCACTCTGAGACTTGGGAGCAGCACATGGCTCCTCTGAGTTATTAGATCACTCTGAGCCCTACATCAGTTTCACCACCATCTGGAGATTTTCTAGGAGAAACTTTGATCTTGGCCAGTCTCCTAGGCAGAGGCCTCAGAAGCTTCTGTCACTGTCAGCAAAGACAAAGATTTGTCACAGCAAATTGTAATCTAGAGGATGTGGAGGTTTCCTCATACTGGCTCCATGTATGTCTGTGCACCACATCCATGCAGGGCACACAGAGGCCGGAAGAGCCCATTGGGTCCCTGGCACTGGAGTTACAGATGATTGTGAGCTGCCATGTGGGCACTGGAAATGGAAACCAGGTCCTCTGCAAGAGCAGCCAGTGCTCTTAACCATGGAGCTCTGTCTCTAGCCCTTAACAATATTCTTTGCAAGTTTTATTTCTGACAAGTCCTGTTACTGCATCCACCCCAGAACATTTCTTTCATCTCAAAACAATACAGCAAAGCCTACTGATAAGAAAATTTAACCAAGCACATTAACTTAGGATAGTAATCTAAGCAGCTAGAAGGGACAAGTTACAAAGCTAACAGTGTGTTTTATGTTGGCAACATTTTTTATTTATTGTTACTTTTGGTTTTAAATTTCCAAGGTGATTCAAATACTAATTTTTTTTTAAGCACAAAGAATGCTGTTTAGTTATGAATACAGTCATGTTCCCGCGTGTGGCCAAGTCAGCTTGGTTTTATGCACCTTATGTGGGTGTTTCAGGAACATCTGCTGTGTTTTCACCTTGTCACTGTCTCTGACATCTTTTCTAGGACAGCACTCCCCTCTCCCTGAGGTTTTATTGGACATCCAGCAGAAATCCTCCTTTTCCTTGGCCACTCTGGGCTTGGCCTGGGAAGGTCATGTGGCTAAGCTTGGCCAGTCAGAGGCTTCGTTAGGGACCTTGTGCTTTCTCCTGAGGGTATTAGTTTGATAAAAAGCTATACATGAAGGACTAGGGAGATGACCTTAGTTCAGATCACTAGCACCCACACTTAAAAAAAAAAAAGCTGGGTGTGGGGATGTATGTTTATTTTTATTTTTATTTTTTTTATTTTTTGGTTTTTTGAGACAGGGTTTCTCTGTGTAGCTTTGTGCCTGTCCTGGAACTCACTTGGTAGCCCAGGCTGGCCTCGAACTCACAGAGATCCGCCTGGCTCTGCCTCCCGAGTGCTGGGATTAAAGGCGTGCACCACCACCGCCCGGCGGGATGTATGTTTATAATCCCAGCACTGGGGTGGTAGAGACAGACAGGTTCTTAGAGCTGCCGGGCTAACTATTCTAACAACACTAATGAGCTCCAGGTCCATGAGAAACCCAGTAGAAAAAAGATAAGGTGGAAAGCCAGTGGAGAAGACGCCTGATGATGCCTCTGGTCTCCACGTACAAGTCTATACATCTGCATGTATACCCACATGCACACACATATGAACATAGAAAACACCAAGACAAGCACAAACGTATGAATGTTGGCAGCTTGGCCCTGTTCACCATTTCCTCCACTCCAAGAAGAAGCCTGATGATAGTAGTACTGGAGACTGACCTGGGACCTTGCCCAGGCCAGGCAAAGGCCTACCACTGAGCTATATCCCCACCCCTATTTTTACCTTTTGAGACAGGGTCTTGCTAAGCTTCCCAAGCTGACCTTGAACTTGCAATTCTCCTGCTTCAGCCTCCCTTGAATCTGGGATTATAGGCACAACCAAGCATCTTTTAAAGATTCAACATCCTATCTGATGGACATTATCTATCTCTGTGTACCCAGCTGCCAGCTAGCCATCCCTGTCCCTGACTGTAAACAATGTTTGTTCTAACAAGGGATGTTTATTGAGTTGCATGTATGTTAAGCTACACTGAAGACTTAAGTTAGCCCTAAGGCCATATTTTGTTCTCAGGACCACTCTAGAATTTTTATAGACCCAATTTCAATCCCTAGTGTACAGTGGAGGAAACTGAGGCACAGCAAGGTTAAGAAATATGTCCAAAGTAGCCGGGCGGTGGTGGCGCACGCCTTTAATCCCAGCACTCGGGAGGCAGAGCCAGGCGGATCTCTGTGAGTTCGAGGCCAGCCTGGGCTACCAAGTGAGTTCCAGGAAAAGGCGCAAAGCTACACAGAGAAACCCTGTCTCGAAAAACCAAAAAAAAAAAAAAAAAAAAAAAAAAAGAAATATGTCCAAAGTCACATTCACTGAGAGGCAGAGAATTACCCCAGAGCTTCAGTCAGGGTTTCTTTTCTTTTCTTTCTTTTTTTTTTTTTTTAAATATTTACTGTATTTTAAATTTTATGTGTGCAGGGAGGTGTGTGTGTGTGTGTTTGAGTGCAGGTGTTCATAGACACCAGAAGAGGGCATCAGATCCCCTGAAGCTGGAGTTAGAGGCAGTTAGTTGTGAGCCCCTTGATGTGGATGCTGGAAACAGAACTCATATTCTCTCAAAGAGCAGTGTGAGCGCTTCGCTGTGGTGTCTTCTCTCCAGCCTCATTCACCTGGGATTTTGAGCTTCCAATGGGAGACAGAAGTAGTAGCCCTGGTGCTATGTAACAGTTTCTTCTGAATCTGAAACATTCCATTCTACAGGAAAGTTCCTTAAACAGGAAGGCAAACAACTCAAAATAGCTCCAGGAAGTCCCTGAAACTAACCAGATTCAGTAGGCCCCTCCCTGGCAGAGTAAGCAATAAAAGCTTAGGGTCTCTTTCAGAAGAGTGGAGTTAAGCCTCAAAGGAGACTTAGACAGGCCTAGTTGTAAAGACAGCTCTCAGACGAGACAAGCTGCCTGGAAGAAGCAGAAGCCAGCCATGCTGCCTGGAAGAAGTTTAGACCAGAGTTACTTGGAAAGGACCCTTACCACTGAGCTGCCTACAGGATGTGCAGGGTGCTCCAGGTTTCCCAGCTTTAGTGAGCTGTTAGCCATGCTGGGGTGGACGTTGGTGGGACAGCTGTTACTGAGTCATTTCTGATCCTGTAAATAATCCCTCATCCATATTCCTGTATGTAACCCCAATAAAACTCATTGGTCACCAAGCTGGACTTTGGTGGTATCCGTACTTTGATCTGTTGTGGGCTCCGATCTGGGATGAGTAGACATATGTGTGGCATCTCCCCAGGAAAAGTTTTGTCACACAACACCCAGGGATGCAGGCATCCTCCTTCATTCCACAGGCCACACTGGCCTCCTCCTGTCTCAGCCTTCCTTGCTCTTGTGATCACCAAGGTTTTAAAGCAGCAGCACACACATAAGGCTCTAGATTCTGGCTCTCACATAGCCTCCTTAGCAGTGAGACCTCAGCCTCCGTACCCTCATTCAGATGATAAACATAAACAGAACCGAAGGTCTAAAGAGTGTCACAAATGCTAATACCTGTAATACTGTAAGAGCCTGAGAACCCACTTCCAAGAGCATTTGCTGCTGTTATCCTGATGTCCTCCAGCTCTTTTGGTGTTTCCCTTTTGAATACAGAAGGCAAAGACCCTTGTCTGAACAAGTTGCTTCCCAACACCCTCAATTAAAAAACACAAGTGTCATGGAAGTCTGAGGTTCCAAGTTTCTGGCCTCTACCAAGCACGTCTGGAGAACTGCCCTCCTGGCCAGGCATTTGGAAACCTGACACCCGGCAGGCCTTTCCCAGCACTGGCTTTGGCAGGAGGCAGCAGGGGGAGGAGCAGGAGGGAGGACTGGAGGCCAAGGGAAATGTGAGCTCTGAGAAAAACACCTCTTTCAAAATATCACTGGCAGAGAGAGGCAACGTCACATGCAGCTGACATTTCCATCTTATGGAAGAGACACAAACAAATGGCTGGCTGAAGGCTGAGGGCTGAGAGCTCTACTGAATCGTGTTGATAACCTTTAGGGTTTTATTTGGCAAAGTAGCAAACCTCACCAGGCTTGCCAGCCCCCTGGTGACTTCATAGCTAAATCCTCTCTGCAAGAGGCTGTGCAGGAGCACCCGTGGCTCGCTCCAAATTTCTGTGTGCACACGTGTGCCTGTTCAGGTGTGTGGGTTTCTTCCTCAGATACTATCCACCCGGCAGTTGTTTTGAGATAGGGTCTCTCACTGGCTTAGAACCCCACCATTAGATGAGGCTGACTGGCCAGCAAACTCAGGGATCCACCTTCCTCCTCCTCCCAACGTTAGGATTATAAATGCATGCTACAGCGTGTAGCTTTTTTTTTGTTGTTGTTGTACGTGAGTTCTGGGGGTTCAATCCAGGTCCCCATGCTTTTACAGCAAGCACTTTACCAACTGAGCTCTTTGTCCAGTCACCACCTTTTTAAATTTTGGTTTATTTATGTTTATTTAGTGTGTTTGAATGTTTGTCTGCACATATGTCTGTTCATCACCTGCATGCCTGGTGCCGGTTGAGGCCAGAAGGGGGCATCGGATATTCTGGAACTGGAGTTACAGACAATTGTGAGTTGCCATGTGGGTGCTGGGAATCCAACCCAGGTCCTCTGGAGGAACAGGCAGTGCTCTTAATCACTGAGCCAACTCTTCAGTCCACTCTCCTAATTTTTTAAGGCATGAATGAGCAGAGACTTAGGGGGTAGAAATGGACACAGAACTTTGGCCTATTACCTTAAAGCCATTGAACGTCTAGAGACACCTCTGGAAAGTGGAGAGAAATCCCACTCTGTTGAATTGATGTGAGAAGGTGAGATGATACACGGGATCGCTTTGCAAACAGTAAAATCTCAAGAAGTACCTTCTATAAAGAGCAAGGGCCGAAAGACAGTGGGCAGTCAGCTTGGGTTGGACTCTTCCAAGAGGCATTGTTTCGACTTTACTGCGATTGCATAGTCAGCCACCTAGAAATCAGGAGCAGGGCTGCACTCTGAAGACTGTGTTACATCCACATGAGGGCTCGGAGTCGACTTCAGAAATGGAAAGTGTCCCTCAGAACATACAAAGCGTTGGGATGGATGTGCACCTAGCTTCAGCATTATAGTTCCTGTTTTGTTTGTACCTGAGTTTTAATTGGTGCCTTCTGAATAAAGAAAAAATAAGAGAAGATACAGTGCATATAAATAAAAGAAAGGCCCAAAGTGAGGATGAGAAGTGGAACAGTAATTTCTTACTTGGTGCCTGTGGTAGATAGTACTAACTGGTCACAGTTCTTCTGTAGTTGACGTTGAACCTGGGTGTGTCTTCTCTACCTTCAAACACGACTAATTGATCATTTCAGGGATGAGAGATCAATTCTGCTTGTCATACTGGATTAAACTGTGATAATTCCAGAAATAGAGGCTATGGAGATGGGTGAGTCAGGCTGACGGATACTCTGTACTCTTTTGTGCCAGAAGCGACCATCTCTCTCTCACACCAGTTTCCAGGCAGAGTTATCCGCAGGGATTCAAATCAATGCTCTGTTTTCTTTTTCATGAATGGGATAGTGCATGCAGCGCAGGTACATATGCAGACGGACCTGTGTGTGTGTGTGTGTGTGTGTGTGTGTGTGTGTGTGTGTGTGTGTGCACGTGTGTGCATGTGGGTGCCATGGGTAGAGATTGATGTTAGGGATCTTTAATCATTCTCCACTTATTATTGAGAAAGTGCTCTCACTGAGCCTGGAGCTCCCCAGTTCAGACAGGCTGATGGCCAGGGAGTCCCAGGAATCCTCTTGTCTTCCCCTCCCCAGCACTGGGATTACAGGTGCATACCACTATACCTGGCTTTTTAATGTGGGTTCTGGGGGACCAAACTCAGATTCTCATGTTTGCGTGGCAAGCACGTTAAGCCATCTCCCCAACCCAGGATCTGTGTTCTGAACTCTCAGTACAAAGCTGGTCCCTTTCTGTCATCTAAAGGAGGAGGGACAAGAACACACACACACACACACACACACACACACACACACACACACACACCTGCACGCACCAAGGATCATTGAGGCAAGAACAGCCTTACTTGCCCTCAAAGACAGATAGCTGGTGTAGAAGTGGTTTTGGCTAGATACTGACATTGACTTATAAGCCAAATGCTTCCCATTCTTCAGCATTTGGGTGTTTAAGCTGGAAATAAAATGAGGCCTGGCAGATCACTGCATCCTTTAGATACGGACTGAGTGCTCTGGCCTCCCTGGAGCTAGGTTCCAGAGTCAGAGAGAGAGAGAGAGAGAGAGAGAGAGAGAGAGAGAGAGAGAGAGAGAGAGAGAGAGAGAGATCACCAGGCCCATGCATTGAAACTATGTTTTTAGAAGTCTAACAGGTTCTGGGTGTCACAAGAGGCAGCTGTGTGAATTAGAGGAGGAGGCTGAGTGGTGGGTCTTGAAACCATTCAGACCTAGGACTCATTTCTCAATGCCCACTACTGCACTGCTCTGAGATTTTCATTCCTGACCTGAATTAGCCACAGGCCTCCTCACTGGTCTCTCTTGCCACTGCCATGGCTAGCTCATCTGCTCTCTACAAGCAGCGAGAGTGAGTCTGTCAGTGCAGAAGGCCCAGAAGGCCTCTTTGCAAAACCCTTCACAGAGGATTCTTCACTCCGTGTGAAAGCCAAATTCCTGATGAGACTGGAAGGCCTTGCGTCATCAAGCCCCCACTTCCTCCTCAGCCTTGGCTCCATTACCCCCCTCATTCCGGCCACCCTGGCTGCCTTGCTGTCCCTCCAGCATCAAGAGATGCTTCCACGGAAGGTCCCTGTTCCAGCTGCACTGTTCCAGCTGCGCCATGCTCTCCTTCCGGCTGTCAGTTTGGCACAGTCACTGCCTCCTCATGCATCAGCTTTTTCCCTGAGCTCTTCCCCATGTCTTCCTTTGGCACAGCTTCCTCCCTCCTCCTGCGCTTTGGGGAAAGCCTCTTCCCAGGCTCTCTATTTTTTTTTCTTCTGGTATAGGGATACCTTTTAACATACCGTATGTTTTGTTAACTTACTATGTTTACTCATCCTGCCTCCCCTTGCTTGATTATAAATCCCATGAGAGCTGAGACATGGATCTGTTTTGCTCACTGGTGTTTCCTGGGGAGAATAAGAATGCAGCCTAGCACAGAGCAGAAACTGAACCAGAGAGGGCTCAGAGATCAAGCTTGCCCAGTAGAGTGCTGTCAATTATGAGGGCCGGAGTTTGATCTACAATATCAATGCAAAACCAAAACCAAAACCAATCAAACAAAGAAACAAAAACTGCCCGTGCTGGGGATGCAGAGACAGGCCATTCCTGTTACTTCCCCCTGGGCCTCACTGACCAGCTAGCCTAGCCAGTTTAGCAAGCTCCTGACCAGAGAGAGAGACTCCATCTCAAAACAGCAGAGGAGGAGCTAGAAAAACAGCACAGCAGTTAAGAATGCTGGCTGCTCTTCCAGAGGACCTGGGTTTGGTTCTGGGCAACCATGTGGTGTAGCACGAATCTTAAAAGTTCTTATTAATAAAAACAAACCCGGGGCCAGGTGTTGGGGTGAATGCTGGAAGATCAGAGAGACAGAACAGACCACAGCTTCCTCACCTTGACAGTTCCTCAGCTGATTCTAGTTCCTCAGACTGGAAGCCTCTGAGTCTTCATACAGAATGAATCTCAGCTGAACTGCTGCTAGAAGCCTAAAAGCTTAACCAGGTATTTCTTGATCCTCATGCGTTATATACCTTTCTGCCTCCTGCCATCACTTCCTGGCATTAAAGGCATGTGTCACCATGCCTTGCTGTTTCCAGTGTGGCTTTGAAGTCACAGAGATCCAGATGGATCTCTGCCTCTGGAATGCTAGGATTAAAGGCGTGTATGCTACCATTGCCTAACCTCTATGTTTAATATTGTGGCTGTTCTGTCCTCTGACCCCAGATAAGTGTATTAAGGTGCACAATACTTTGGGGGACACAATATCATCACAATGTGGCAGTTACTTGTAACTCTAGTTCCAGGGGATCCGATGCCCTCTTCTGGCTCCACAGAACCAGGCACACATGTGGTCACATGCACACCTGCAGGCAAACCATGCATACACATGAAAATAAATAAATCTCTAAATAAGCTAAGCTAAAAATTCCCCTTGAAGAATGGCAGCTGACACTAACCTATGACCTCTACACATATATACAAGCACCTCACACATGCATGCATGTACTCACATGTATACATATAAAAAAAGAAATAAGCAAAAATATATATCTCAAAGAGAAATTCCTGAGTTGAGGAATGAATGAATGAACGGCTTCTGGGCCCACTCCATTTTCTTCAACCAGAGACACTCTATCTTGGCAGTTGCTTTTGACTTTGAGCTCTGTATAAGATACCATTTGCAGAGAGGATGCCATACTGAGAAAGTGCATTAGGAAACTACCGCTGTGTCCAGATCCTTCATTTCCACAGAGGGGGAACCTGGGCCTAGAGGAGACCACACCTGGTCAGAGCAGAACCTCGAGATAGCCCATCATCTTCAGACTGCTGCCAGACTCCTTCAGGGCGCTTCATACTCTCCATTCCCCAGAAGGCCCCGCCTCCACCTTCATGCCTGCCTTACAGAGGCTCGGTTTCACAATTACTCATTTCCCTGCTGAGAAGTGCTAACAGGAACCCAAGACACCCCTCCCCATCTCTTCTAGGCTCTGATTACCGCCAGTGACAGGTTTGGAAGGCTGTGATAAGCTGGGTTTTCTATTTCTAGCTCAGATATGATTAGGCACATTGATGCTGTTGGTACTAGTAATTAACTTTCATACATCTTTTTTTTTTTTTTTTAATCTGCTGCTCGGTTCCTAGAAATTTCGCAAGCATTCCTCACATATGCAAAGGTAGAGGAGGTGGTAAACACCACCATCTGGCCTTCTGGGCAGGTGGTTTACCCCTCTTCTGGTCCCTTTATTGTGCCTTATGAGAAGAAACATCTGGCCAGCCATAGACTCGCCTCCAGCTCTGTCTTCTCCACTTTAAATAAAAAAGAAAGCACGTGTCCACAAGGCTGCAGCCACTGCTTATCTCACCGAGGTGTTGGAGTTTAGGGGTGAATAGTTGACACACAGGTGGAGCACAAACCCTCCTTCCAGGTTGAGTAGTTGGAGCAGAGACTCACTGTCAGTCCTGTGGTCCCTGTCCCGGGGTCTATGTCTCCAGGCCTGGCAGGGTTGGCTTGACCTACCTCACATGATCTCTGTCTGCCAAGACAGACCTTTCTTGGCTGCCAGCTTCTGTCCCTTCATTCTGCTGTATTGCCTTTCTGTCACTGATTGTATCTGCATTTACCTTGTGATCTACCTTTAAGTTCATTATTATTTGTATCCAGTTACACCTAGAATGTGGTTGCTGTGAGACGCAGGGTCTCATCTTGTTCCTGGTTGCTTTCCAATGACTGGGAGAAGGCTGCTTGTGAGTTAAGTACATCCTTCATGCAAACACTAGCTTATAAGCCTGTGGCTCATTCGGATGAATTCAATCCCATGTCCCTTCATCCCCACTTGCCATCATAGCTCTTCCATAGCTCTTTCCATCATAGCTCGTAATAGCACACCCTCTGTCTTCATGGATGGACCTTGCTAAAGAGTGATGAGACCAGGACTCAACATCAGATTTCAAAACAGACAGAGAAAACCAAAGCTGAGTTCATGATGACAGTCGGAGGGAAAGGTGCTGATTGGGCATGTGGTCTCTGGGCAGAAGAGACTGGAGGTGTTAGGGAAGGCTGCTAAGAAGTGTGGAGTCCAGAGACTGGAGAACTTTGAGACCAAATACAAGGGAGAAACAACGCTGTTTTCTGAGCCTGCCATTGATTGGTTGCCACTCGGAGGTGTGTGTCTGAGGTAAGCCCGTCCAGATTTGCAGACTTCGAAAAGTGAGGTGTCACACTGGTTGAATGGTTTATATGCCCCTGGTGGAAGGTGTTGGCCAATGGAAAGGTGTAAGAGCGGCTGCATCTTATCCTGGCCACAGGAAAACGATTTCTTTCTTGTGGAAACAGTTTTTATTCTCAGCTCTCTCGTCTAGTACTCCTTCAGACAGAGGCACAAGGGAGACCATCAAAGGCTGTCTTGATCCTCACCATGGCTACTGATGGGCCTCAAAGGTGTAGTTTGTTTGTGAATATCTGACTGCATGTTGATCACTGGGATTTCATTCTGTTTCCATGATTGGGGAAGTATCATGCCAGTATCTTAGCATGTACAAGAAATCCATATTGCAAACACAAAGAGTTCAATATTTTAATGCATTTCTGTTTAGTTACTTATAAATTACTGTCATTTTTTTCATGTGTGTGTGTGTGTGTGTGTGTGTGTGTGTGTGTGTGTGTGTGTGTATCCAAGGATGGCTTCAAGCTTATATGTATGAAAAGTTGGTCTTGAACTTCTGATCTTCCTGCCTCTGCCTCCTGAGTTCTAGGACTACAGTGCATTAGCGCACCTGGCTTGTGAGAGGTGCAGGGGATGTAACCCAGTGTCCTAGTTAGGGTTTCCATTGCTATGATAAACACCAGGAAGTAATTGAATGATAATCTGATCAGTGAATGCTCACAACAATGAAAATTCAGAATAATAGGACTAGGGGATTCAGTTCAGTTGGTAGCGTCGTCACTTAGCATGCCTGAAGCCCTGGCTTGCTGGTTAGGTTTATGTAAACTTGGCACAAGATGGAATCTTTGGGGGAAGAGGGAACCTCAATTGAGAAAATATTCCTAGCAGATTGGCCTGTGGCCAAGCCAATGGTGCATTTCTTTATTGATGACCGGTATGAGAGGGTCCAGATCACTGTGGGAAGTGCCACCCATGGGCTCGTGGTCCTGGGTGCAATAAGAAAGCAGGCTGAACAAGCCCGGAGGAGCAAGCCAGTAAGTAGCATTCTTCCACGGCCTCTCTATCATTCAGTTCCTTCTTCAGGTTCCTGCCTTGAGTTCCTATCCTGACTTCCATTGGTGATGGACTATGGGCTGTAAACAGAAATAAACCCTTTCCTCTAAACACTTAGAAATGCATTAAAATATTGAACTCTTTGTGTTTGCAATATGGATTTCTTGTACATGCTAAGATACTGGTATGGTTTGGATGTAAAATGTCCCCCATAAGCTCATGCATTTGCACACTTCATCGGTAGTTGTGGGTGCTGTTTTGGGAGACCATGGAGCTTTGGGGCATTTGCCACGTTGATGTGTATAATAAGCTGCCAAAGATGGATCTTGATTCACAAACACCAAGGGTTTCGGTTCGGATCAGCTGAGATGTTAACAAGCGCCCACCACCTCAGGCAGAGCTACTCCAGTCTCTATGCTTACCATGCCAGGGTGGACTGGTCCCTCTAAACCAGTGGTTCTCAACCTCCCTAATGCTGGGACCCTTCAAGACAGTTCCTCATGGTGTGGTGACCCCCAGCCATAAGATTACTTCGTTGCGACTTCCTAACTGTCATTTTGCTACTGTTATGAATTACGACGTAGATATTTTTGGAGATAGAGGTTTGTGACCCACAGGTTGAGAACCACTGCTCTAAACTCTGTGCTAAAACAAATGGCCCCTCTCTTAAGTTGCATCTGTAGGGCATTTTGTTCCAGCACAGAGAAAAGTAACCAATCTTGAGGTGTTTGAAGGCTTTGTGAGTTCAGAGGGCTTCTGGCCTATTCCCTTCTCTTTACTTGGTCTAGGGCAGTAAGGCTAAGCATCAGGTCTTCACAAAAAGCTGGGCTTTCACCAGCAAAATATCTTGATGCATTGGAGTTATTATCCCTATGTTAGCCCGGCATTTTCATGTTATGTAAAAATTAAAGTACATGTAATGTCACTGTAGACAGTTGTGTCCTGTTGCTGGGATAATTTGTTGGCCATGAAGTCTTAGGTGCATAGGGAACTTTCAAATAATTTCAAGACAATAACTTCTTGCTTTTAAGATAACTCTATCTAGATGGCTTTGCTTTGATCATACATAGGAGCTGCACTGTGATCTTTTTCTTTCTGAAGTGTGCGACATTATATCACATAGTTTAAAGATGAAATTTTTTCCTGGTTATGATCCCCAAATACCATTTGCATTCATTGTATGTCCTTATATTTTTGTTCTTACTGATTTAATTTTTTTATGGTACAACACAAATACTCATTTTTACTTTAATCTATAATCTCGTTTGTTTTCAATTTTTCTTTGTGTTTTGTATATGTATGCATGTTCATATGTGTGCTGGCGTGCATACATGTGTGAATATGGAAACCAGAGGATAACCTCAGGTGTTCATTCCTCATCCTCCATCCACTTTGCCCCTTTTAGACAGGGTCTCTCACTGGCCTGGGGCGTCTAGTGTTTCGGAGATTGAACTCGGTCCTCATGCCAGCAAGGCAAACACTTGTCCAGCTGTGTTGTCTCCCCATCTCTGG
The DNA here is from genome assembly GCF_007827085.1 of Peromyscus californicus insignis. Lineage (NCBI taxonomy): Eukaryota > Metazoa > Chordata > Mammalia > Rodentia > Cricetidae > Peromyscus > Peromyscus californicus. The sequence continues at coordinate 62,711,604 of NW_026294402.1, forward strand.
AGTGTATTTTCTACAAGTGTTTTGTTTATTTTGTGTGTGTGGGGGGCTGTGTTATGTATATCTCTTCTTTCTCCCCCTCCTCTCCTAGCCCCCTCCCCCATTTTCCTCTGTAATTCTATTGATTTTAAATATGTTTCCTCATCTGACCTTCTGACAGGGAAGTGACTGAATTACTCGCCTGAGGGCAGTGGTCCAGGACAGTGTCTCATGGAGCTGTGACTTCTGCAGCAACATTTACCTGCTTTCTAAAGTTCCTAGAAGCTCTTTAATTAGACCCCTTCATTTGGATCTAGACTGGGTTTTTGTCTTGACTTTATAAATCTTTCTGGTCCAGCAGTTTTACAATCTGATTGCACATGTCCTGAGAAAACCTTGAAGGAAGGGTATTTAAGGAAGTCAACTAGAGTAGGGAGACAGAGTGCCAAAGGCTACAAAGCTGAGAGATTGCCAGTTAGGCTTCTGTTTGAAGGCCTGGGCATGTCAGCTATGGACAACTTTTCCTTGTCTTCTCACAAGTTCCCTGTAATGACATAGTTATCCTAAATCAAAAGTTTCCTCTTATGGGGGGGGAGGGGTTAAAAATGCCCTTCTAGAAGAAGCAAAGTTCTTTCAAAAGGAAGTTAAAACTCTGATATGGACAAACCCATGACAAACAAAACACTTCAGTCAACAGCGTGTTTGTCAACAGCATCTCATGTTCGAGGTGAGGCTGTGTAATGAGCAATTGGCAGCTCTGGGACTGATGGCCGACAGGGCGAGAGGGAAAGAGGACCCCCACAATTCTTGACTTCAGAGTTCTAAACAAATTCATGGGACAAGACTGCCTCCATCAAGATTTGTAGGGAATCAAGATTTGTAGGCTTGGTATCTAGTTTGGGATAGTGTTGTCAAGTCTATTTCTCCAAATTTTATTTTATTTTAAAAAAAAATTATTTTATTCTGTGTGTGCGTGCGCATACTTTACACATTCAGAAGCCTATGGAAGTCAGAAGAGGTGGTGGATCCCCTGGAACTGGAGTTATAGACAGTTGTGAGCCACCATGTAGGTGTTGTAACCTAAACCCCGGGTTCTCTACAAGAGCAGTAAGTGCTCTTAACTGCTAAACCATCTCTTTAGGATATACCTCCCTTTTTAAGTTGAGACAGGGTCTCACTACGTAACTCTGGCTGGCCTGGAACTCACTATGTAGACTAGGCTGGCCTTGAACTCACAGAGATCCATCTGCTTCTGTCTCCTGAGTGCTGGGATTAAAGGCATGAGCCACCGTGCCTGGTCCCTGTGGTTGTTCTTATCTCTCCAACCAGATTTAAAGTAGTTTAAAGTAAGAATCTTCTCTTTGTTAGGAACACAATTAGAGCTGGAGGACCGTGGGCCCCGGGCCCATCCACAGCCTCACTCTAGTGAACCTGTGTATTCATGGCTGACCAACCAGGAGCCTACGTCCCAGAGCCAAGACAACATCACAGGACCATTTTCATCCTAGCACTCAGGGAAGCTGCTCTACAGTTGGTGGTATTAACCCCGAGTCCAAACCTACTTGTGCCCGGTGCAGCAGCACTTGCCTCTAACCCTAACTTCGGAGGTGGAAATGGGATGATAGCCATGAGTTTGCAGCCAGCCTGATCTGTATGGAGAGTTCTGGGCCAGCCGGGATCATCTAGCAAAACCCTGTTTCAAAAAAACCAGAAAGACGCAACCAACAAAACAAAACAAAGAAAACCAAAACAAGCAAACAAAACCCCTACTTACTCTGCTGGATCCGCTTTCACTCGTCCACTGTACAAGAGGAAACTGAGGCCCAAGGGGGCGGTGTCTTGCCCGCGAGTTACAACTCAGAACTAGAACCTGTGTCTCCTATCCCTTCCCCTCCTTCCCCTCCCCTTTGCTTTCTTCCTTCCTCTCCCCTCCCCACTTCCTTCTTTCTTTCCTCCCTAACTTCCTTTCCCTTCCTTCTCTGGTCCTTTCCTTTCCCCTCCTTCCTTCCCTTTCCTTTTCCTTTCCCCTCCCTCCTTCCTTCCTCCTTTCTTTTTGACAAGGTCTCACTCATAGCCCAAGCTAACCATGGACTTGTAATCTTCTTGGCTCAGCCTCTAGGGTGCTGGCATTGCAGACTTGCATAACTCTGTCCTGGCTTCCTACTCCTGGTTTCTTTTCAATATCATTAAACATGCTGTGTGGCTGATGCGCCTGACAGAGGTGATAAGGTAATACTGTGTGTATGGCAAATATACTAACCTTTGTTTGTTTCTTTGCACTTTGGAATGATTAGCAGACACATAAACTGGTAAGTATTTCCAGTACTATACATTGTATCACATGCAGGCACTGTGTAATGTTCAAGTCAGGGTATGCGTATCTGTCTCTTCACATACATACTGTTTCTCTGAGGCAAACCTGTTCTCAACTCATTCTCATAGATTTTTAAAATACACAGCACATCATCACTGTCTGTAGTCACCTGATACACTAGACACGAGAGCTTCTTTCTCCCATCTTACTGTGCCTTGGCTCCCCCGCCCCTTCTCCTGAGAATCATGTTCCCACTCTCAATTCTACATGGGTCACCTTTTTAAAATTTCTGCTACGAGTGAGTGTCGTTCTGTGCCTGGTTTATTCCACTTAATCTCTCCCATTTCTATTCATTTCGTTGTGAATGATGATTCCCTTATTCTTATGGCCAAATAGCATTCCGTGGTGTGTTATGGGGATAATCTTTTTGTATACTGTGAAGATGTGTCTCTGGCAAGGCACCTTCTGATTGGTTTAATAAAGGGCTGACTGGCCAATAGGTAGGCAGGAGAGGATAAGCAGGACTTCCGGGCAGAGATAGGAACTCTGGGAAGAAGAGATTTACCAGGGAGAGGTGGAGCTAGTCAGATATACAGTATGGAGGAGAGGTAATGAGCCACGTGGCAAAATGTAGATTAATATAAACATGTTAATTTAAGTTTTAAGAGCTAGTTGGAAACAAGCCTAAGCTAAGGCCAAGCTTTCATAACTAATGAGAAGTCTCCCTGTCATTATTTGGGAGCTGGCAGTCCAAATGAAGTCTGATTACAATGGTGCGTATGTACTACATTTTTCTTTATCCCTTCATCAGTCTGTGGATACTTAGATTGGTTCTGCTTCTTGGTAATCGTGAGTAGTGTTCCCATGAACATGAGAGTGCAAGCATTTTTTGAAATACTGATATCACTCCTATGTATACCCAGTAGTAGGATTTCTGGGCAAGGTCTATTGTTAATTTTTTGAGGTGGTTTCACACCGTTTTCTTTACTAACTTATACTCCCATAGTATTCAGAGTTTCCTCTTCTCCAAGTCGTTCCCAGCAACCTGTTAACCTTCCTCATTTTTGTAGCAGCCATTCTTTTTTTATTTATTTTTATGTTTATGTGTATTGTCTTTTGTCTGTGTGCATGCCTGTGAACTACATGTATGCCTGGTGCCTGCAGAGGCCAGAAGAGGGAGTGGAATTTCTGAAACTGGAGTTATGGATTGTTAGGTGCTGGGAACGAAATCCAGCTCTTCCGGTGCTCATTTGTTTATACTGAAATTCGCGAAGGATGTCCAAAATCTTTTCAATACATACCCTCACCCCTCCTTTCATGTTGGCCAGAGTCTAAATCAACTATACATATGGAATTCTAATTGCATAACACCTTCCTTACTATATATGTTAATTAATTAGTAATGCATTGTTCACATTCATGATGAAACTTTAATTTTGAAAGCACAAGCCTAAGAAGTATTTGCATGATATCACTTTATTCTCTCAGTAAATCAAGACTAACTTCGATGCAATAAACTCATTACTCCCAGCTCTTTCCCAGGCACTTATGTAGACAGTTTGCACACCAGGAAAGGCAATAGTTGTTTTCTTTTATAAACCTAGTGCCGTGGAAACTTCCTGGAATCTGTGAGGGTGACCCTAGTGAGAACTTCTAGTAACGGAGGATACCAAGTCTGAACTGGCCATCTTGTAGCCAGGCAAGGCTTCCAATGGTGGGATGGGGTTGCATTCAGTTGAGTTGTTGGCCAAGGGAGTCCTATGGAGATTCCCAAACAACCCAGGCTGGTGCTAGGACAGACGGTTGCTCTCCTTAAACTGACAGCGGGGCCTCATTGCCGAGGACAACATCCACACAGCTCATTGAACATGGAGAGGTTGAGCTGGTGCCTGCATGGTGTCTTCACCTCTACATTCTAGTCTCTTTGATGCAGGAAGGTACTCTGCAGGCTACTGAAAGAGAAACCTGGACACCAACCCAGCCGCAAAACCTTTGACCTACAATCTGCCCCTCCTGTAAGATGAGCTGGGGCAATGGTGGTGCAGAACTTGTGGAAGTGGCCAACCTTGGGGCCCACACCATGACAGGGGGCCCATGCCTGACACTGCCTGCATGGCCAGGACAGAGACTGGCTAGCCTAGGGACCTACGATTGGTGCTTTGTCCAGTCGTCATCGGAGAGGCTTTATCCGGCAGCAGATGGGAGCGGATGCAGGGACTCACAGCCAGACATTTGTGGAGAAAGAGTCTAAACTGGAGGTCTGCTAGGGTCCCTCCTTTCAGAGCTCGGGGAGGAAGGACTGGAGGAGTCAGAGGGGGTGGAGGACACCAGGAGAACATGGCCCATTGAATCCACCAAGCAGGCTCATAGGCTCACAGAGACTGAAACAGCAAGCGTAGGGCCTGCAAGGGTCTGCACCAGGCCCTCTCTGTGTGTGTTATGGCTGTTAGCTTGGTGTTTTGTGGGACTCCTAAGAGTGCGAGCGGGTGTGTCTCTGACTCTTTTGCCTGCTCTTGGGGCTCTTCCCCCCGGCCCCCACTGGGTTACCCTGTCCAGCCTCGGTGTGAGTGATTACTGTGTCTTGTTTTGTCATGTTGGGTGTTGTCTCTTAGAGGCCTGCTCTTTTCTGAAGGGAAATGGAGTGGGGAGTGGATCTGGGGGAGAGGGGAGGCAGGAGGGGAGCTGGGTGGAGTGAAAGGAGGGGAAAGTGTGGTCAGAATGTATTGTATGAGAGAAGAATCTATTTAAAAAGCAGAAAGTGCCAATGGAAATAGCATTTTCTCTGAATCTTGTTGTGATCTGGATGTGGAAATGGGATTGGAGGTGAGAGGGCTCTCTGGATCTCAGACCATTCATGCCTTCAGGAGACAATAGTGGATGTCAGTGCATCAACCACAGCAGCCTCACGCCTCTCTGCTCCGTCTTACGTGCAGGAACAGCGTAAGTACTGTGCTCCTTGCTCACAGACCTATTACATAGAATTTCCCCCTCCCTGGCAATCCTCTCTTTCCATTCACTTTGTCACTTTGTCAAAGACTATGGCAGTCATCCTAGAAGAGGCTGTTTATGAGTGTATGCTATGGGCCAACACAGTGTTCATAGGATTTGCTGATAGACACTATAAAATGTTTAAAAGAAAAAATAAAGTAGGAAGAGCAAAAAAGTTCAATAGTAGAGAAATAAGTATATTCATTATTATACATCTTCTTCAAACACTATGCTAATAAGGACTTAATGGCAGCATGAGCAATTCTTAAATTATAATCATAACAATGAGTATTATTATCAGGACCATATGAATATGTTCTCACTTGGGAGCAACAGCTTGGAGGTAGTAGACAAAGACAGAAATACTTTAGGTCTTAGTTGAAAGGAAACTGATTATATTTTGGCAATGGTCCATTTTCAAGGGTTCTGTAATAGTACCAGTTTTTATTAATTTATATTATTTAAAAAGTGTGTGTGATATGCACATATGTAATGTATGTGGATTGCCTTCCTCTATGGGTTCTTTATTTTCTTGGACAAGGTCAGCCACTGAACCTATAACTCACAGAGTGGCTAGACTAGCGGGCCAGCAAGCCTGCAGATCCTCTGTCTCTGCCTCCCCAGGGATGGGATCACAGGGACACATGGACTTTTTATACGGGTGCCGGGGATCCGAACTCAGGTCCTGATGTTTGCATAGCAAGCCCTTTACCATCTTGTAGTACAACAGTCAGCAAGACACCAACGTAGCTAGTGCTGCGTCACGTGACGGCATGGTTTGGGAGTCAGGAAGTGCCATTAACTGGCAGTTTAGACCACTGCTTTCTGATCCCTCCTTCTCCATCTACAGTGTGAAGACGCTGAGCGAGTCTTCTTTAAGTTGACCGGTGTATTTAAATTCTGTCCTTGTTGTGGATTCTCATCTTAACTCACTGTTTGGAGATGTTTTCAGGTGTTTAAAGACGGTAAATATTTACCAGATTTCAGGGCCTTTGTCCAGCAACGAAACTCTCAGGCCTTCATCTAGAACTCAGAAAAATGGGTTAAATAAAATAAAAAAATAATAAATCTATCTTGGCTCAAACCCAGTCATTGTCTCTTTCGTACAAAAGCTTTGATTTACTTACTTTTCAGGACAGCTTATTCTTTCAACTGCTGCTGATTATGGCATTAATCACACAGCCAAATACTTTCCAAATACAGAGGGACTGGGGTTGTCCAAAGGCGATCAAATATAACGAATGAATAACAGGAAGTTTGACTGCTGTCTTCTGTTAAAAGACAATCCATATTCTAATTCTGTGTGCTGAGAAGTCAGGAGGTTCTATTCCCAGCAACGTGATCACCGAGGGAATCTTCCCTTAAAGGAGCTCCTGTGGACTTTGGGGATGTTTCTACAACACAGTTTGTTCAGACTCCCAAGCTGAGTTCCTTTTGTAGGGCTACCTTTTTATCCCTTTCCTCTATGGACAAGTGTCCAGTCCAACTGGGTACCAAGGTCTAGCAGAGGACTCTGGTCACATGGGCATACATCACTGCCTTCCCTGGGCGTCATGGTCTACTCATGAAGTCCTCATCCCGTGATTGTGGCAGAGTGCTTATTTAGTGTCTGGGATCTGATAGCAAATACATGTTCCAACCTTTCTCAGTTTTCAGATTTTAAGAATCTTTGATAAAAACCCGGTGTGGAGGCGGCTACCTGTAATCACGTGTGATGTAGGGTAAGGAAGAAGACAAGAAGTTCAAGGCGCACCTCAGGTAGGTGGCAAGCCAGGGGTCAGCCTGGACTCCATGAGACCTTGTCTTGAGCAGAAGAAGAATTTTTACAATACTATTGTTTGGTACTTGTTGCACGAATCCTAAATGGTCTTATAATAAAAACCCGGAGCCAGGTATTGGGGTGAACGTTGAAAGACCGGAGGAAACAAGCCACAGCCACTTCTCACCTCGCCAACTCCTCAGCCGATCCTGTCTCCACGAATCCTCGACCAAATGCCTCTAAGTCCTCAGCCGAACGGTCTCTCGTTCCTGTCTCCTCACGCCTTATTTTCTTTTCTCCACCCAGCCATTTCACTTCCTATCTCAGCCTTCCTAGTGCTGGGAAGTGTGTGTGCTTCCCAAACACTGGGGTTAAAGGTGTGTGCCACCACTGCCTGGCTCTGTTTCTCTCCTAGACTGGATCAATCTCAGGTAGCCCAGTGTGGCCTTGAACTCACAGAGATCCAGATGGAGCTCTGCCTCCTGAGTGCTAGGATTAAAGGTGTGTGCCACCACTGCCTGACCTCTGTGTTTAACTCTGTGGCTGGCTCTGTCCTCTGATCTTCAGGCAAGCTTTATTTCTTAGATTACAAATATTACCACAAGTATCTTCATCTTCTTTCCCCAATGAATCTCATAAGCCCAACTTTCCTACTAACTCTTTCAGCTAGAGGGTCCTATCTGTTAGATAACATCGGCCTAACATGTTACTAGTTTGACAAGAAAATCTAGTCTGTTATGAAAAAGGAAAAAATGCAGAGTACATATTGAGTGGCTCTGGACACCAGCTACTGTCCTCAGAACTTGAAATAACATTATTTTCTTGCATCCTTTGAAAATCATATATGGGGTCCAGCCTGGCGGCACTCGCCTTTAATCCCAGCATTCAGGAGGCAGAGAGAGAGATCTCTGTAGTTCAAGCCTAGCCTGGTCTACATAGCCAGTTCCAGACCAGCTAAAGCTCTATAATGAGGCCTTGCCTCACCCCGCAAAACAAACAAACAAACCAACAAACCAAGCACTCGGGGTTGGTAATATTACTTTCTTGACTCAAGAAGTAATGGCATTTAGAAAGGTTATCTGGCCAAAAGACACAGACGCTCAGTGATAGCTGAGAGCTGGACACATTAAATAAACCCACATTCTTCTTCTTTTAAATTTAAGTTCTTCTTTGGGAAATGTTTTGTAGTCACCTTGGATTCTAGAAGTGGGAGTGAGGGGAGACAACAGTGTCACTAGTAGCTGATAATTAACAGAGTTGCTGTGGAGAAGCCAGGAACAACATCCAGTCTGGATCTGTGGATGGAGTGGTGCCTGTGGCCGGCGGCCGTTAGAAACTGGCTTTGCGGAGGCGCTGTGCCTCTGATGTCAATAGACAGCTCATATTTCTGCTCCACCAGCTGCTGGTGATACAGGAAGGGGAGACGGGATTGTCAGCTTCCTGACAAGAGGCATCTCTATAAACGCATGTAGGTCCCTCTACCTTTTGTATAGATTCCAGGGTTTGGACTCAGGTGGCCAGGCTTGCTGGAAAGTGCCTTTGCCCACTGAGTCATCTTGCTGGTCCTGAAAGATGGAGATTTGACCTTAAGATTATCCCCAGGTTCCCATCTCCGACATGGACCACTGCACCAGCTGACTCCAGCATGAATAGCTGAAAGAGTTGCCAGGCAGCTGCCCTAAGAAGATGCTCTCAGGGAAAACAAGACAACAAAGGAGATTAAAAACAAGGGCACCAAGGCAAACTGAAGCCACCAGCCCCACAGCTACCGCAAACAGTAAAGCACACTATAACTCCTCAGGTAAACACAAAAGGCCTAGGGGCTCAGTTCCTACATCTCTAGTACATTACGTTCATCTTTCAATAAACATTACAAGGCACACTAAGGACAGGAGGGGAAAAGTTTAAAGAGTCAAAAAACCAAAAGATCGAGATTGGGATATGATGCAAAATTTTCATGATCAGATTTGAAGTTGTAGATGTTAAGGTGTGCAATGGGAAAAGTAAACAACACTCAAGTGGGGTGTATGTGTGTGTATGGGGGGGGGCAGTGCAAGCATGTAAACTGCTAAAACATCTAAAGGAAATGTTTGGAATTTAAAGCGCTTTGACAGAAGTGAGGGAAGTTTTTGATGGCGTCCTTGAGAAGCAGAGCAGGACTAAGGGACGATCAGAAGTCCTCTCAAGCTGAAACGCAAAGGAAAGAAAATGATGAAGGAAGAACCCCGGGCAGAAGATCCAGGAACGGTGAGACAGCTCCAGAGGGTGCAATGTGGGTGGTTGACATGCTAGGAGAAATGGAAAGAGGTGGCTCAAGTGAGACATTTGGGGGAAACGGGGAGCTGTTTGACAGAAGGAATGACAGATGCCGAAGACGAGATATGTGGAATGACTGAAGGCAACGGTTCAGAGGGAAAGAGGAAGTCAGGAGGGGTTCACTTACACCCCTCAGGACTTGGAGCGAAGGTCATCAGTTTTGGGAAGCCCTAATAATAATCCCATAAAGGAAAGGAAGGAAGCAGGAAGGAGGAATTTTGTTTGTTTGTTTTTTCGAGACAGGGTTTCTCTGTGTAGCCTTGGCTGTCCTGGAACTCACTCTGTAGACCAGGCTGGTCTCGAACTCACAGAGATCCACCTGAATCTGCCTCCTGAGTGCTGGGATTAAAGGTGTGGGCCACCACTGCCCGGCTAGAAGAAGGGAAATTTTGCAGCTCTTGCTGATAACAATGATGAATTCACAGAAGATTGACAGAACCATGCATGACCTTATAGTGGGTCACCAGACCTTCTGTGAAGACATAACAATAACGAATCCACCGAAGAATCACAGAACCATGACCTTATATGTGGGTCACCAGACCTGTGAAAACAGCAATAATGAATGCACAGAAGATTCACAGAACCATGCATGACCTTATACGAGGGTCACCAGACCTTCTGAGAAGATAGAGCAATAATAAATTCACAGAAGACTCACAGAACCATGACCTTACATGTGGGTCACCAGACCTACCGTGAAGACGTTGCCCAGCACCTATCAACTTAAACTTGAGCTACTTCCGCTCTTGCTATTGTATCCCTGCGGCCAAGCGTTGTTATTTTGAAACACCACAAGTGACATTTCCCATTTCACCTTTAAAAACTTCCTCTTGCCTCAGCCTCTGTGGACTTGCCCATGGTTTGCTATGACATGTTTTGCTGTTGCTCGGCTATCCCCAAATAAATATTATCCTTTTGTGACTCTCTTCTCTGTTACTCTAGGTTGACAGCATTAATCAGTGCTGTGTTACTAGAAAGTGGATTTAGTCCTGCTTCATGACACGTGGCAGTAGTCCTAGCACACGGGAGATCGAGGTGGGAGAATCAAGGAGTCAAGGTGATCCTTGGCTGCATAGTAAGTTTGAAGTCAGCCTGGGCTACATGAGACCATGAGATTCTGTCTCATGGTGGGGAAAGTGGGTTATATTTAGTTATAATTCATACTACATACACACACAGGCTAGGGAAACTCCTAGAAAAATTATATAGTTGAAAAATTAGAAATATAGTTGAAATGCTAAGAGGGAAGAGAAAAATAATCATATACGTGCTTAATTAAAATCCAAGACTGGAGGAAAAAAAGAGAAAAGGGGGGGGGGAGAAATGGCAAACAGAAGAAATAGAAAACAGTTCGGACAGGTGCATGCATAAAAGAATCTCAGCATTTCCATTCAATGGTCATCTTCAGCAGTCTGAAAGAAAATACCGTCGATATGGGAAATGGCATGGATACACTGCATAGCAACCCATGGAACAGGAGCCACACCTACCAAAAAGAATACTCTGCTTTTCCATTCACACAAAATCCCGTAAGTGCAAAGTCATTTACGGTAATAGAAAGCAGATGAGCAGCTTCTTGGGGTGGGAGAGAGGCGGTAAGAGGAGGAGGAAAACAAGGCTCATCAGGGAGCATCCAGAAGCTGTTAGGAGCAATGGGTTCATCATCTTGTTGAGGACCCAGGTTCAGTTCCCAGCACTCACATCAAGCAGCTAGCTCACAACCACCTGTAACTCCAGCTCCAGGGGATCTGGCACCCTCTTCTGGCTTCTGTGAGTAACTGCATACATGTGGTGCACATACAGACATATGTAAAATTGGACATACAGATATATGGATAATATAGAGGGTGGGATGGGGAAAAAAGAGTGCTCATGTTTCTTGCTGGGCTCTAGCTGCATGGATAAAGCTTAGTCCTGCCTCTGTGGTTTCAATGTTTTCATATGCTCAAAGAAAACCTTCTAGACAACAAAGTAATATACCAGTTTGGTTTTTTTTTTTTTTTTGTTTTGTTTTGTTTTTTTTTTTGAGACAAGGTTTCTCTCCGTGTAGCTTTGGAGTCTATACTGGAACTCACTCTCTCTGTAGACCAGGCTGGCCTCGAACTCACAGATGCCTCTGCCTCCCAAATGCTGGGATTAAAGGCGTGCGCCACCACCGCCCGGCAATATGCCAGTTCAAATGACTTTTGTTGAGTAAAAACTTAAAAACCACTGCTTTGGTTTTTTTTTATATATAAAATGTTTTTTCTTTCCTTATAGATACCAACCCCTGTTCCCCCTCCCTCCTCTTCTCCTGCTCCCCCCCCCCTCCCCGCCACCTAACCCTACCCCACCCCATTCCCTCCTCATAGAGGGTAAGGCCTCCCTTGAAAACTGCTGCGTTGTTACTTCATTTTACAAAGACAATTCATGCATTTAACTTCCCAAACAGGAGCTTAGGTGTGACGTGGACCTGACCCAAAGATGACTTGCATCTGATTTTTCTTTTACACTTCATATCAGCGATTCACAGCAGTTCCCAGGGCCTAGGTGAGGACACTAGATGTGGGCAGAGCCTCTTGAAATACAAGGAAAAAGTGGCCCGGAGGTGATCACCGTGATATTGAAGCAAGGGAAGTAGAGAAGATTAAAAGGGGTCCGAATTTGTTCAGGCGTGTGCAACTGGAGTCTGTGGGATCCGCGCAGCCACATTCTACCAAGGATAGCTATGAATGGACGCAAGATGGTAAACTTAACGGAAAACATGACTGGTTTGGATAACTCGGTCGTGCATTTCTTGAGTATGGATGCTGTAGAAGACAATGCCATTTCAAAATGTCTACACATCAGCTAGGTGATCCATTTCAAGGTACCACTTTCCCAGGGAGTCTACTAAGACCCCGGCACTAGTTGGAAGTATTCCCAGTTGAATCCTGATCTATAAAGAAGATCTTCTGCCCCCAGACTTGTAAAGTCAATGTAAAACAAATAGGAAATTAATCTGAAATCTCCTACTGTGCTTATAAAGCCAGCTTTTACAATTTTTTGGCATGGATATAGCAAAATTTCATGAGCTATGAATTATTATGGGCCTATAACAGCCATGGCATCAATTTAAAAGAAGGATACACTGTGCTCAAACTGGCTTTGGGGGACATTAGTGGGTGTATCAGTCACTTTTCTCGTTGTTGTTACTGAATACCTGACCAAAACAACTGAAGGAAGGAAGGACCGCTGGTCTCCTAGACACGTGGTACAGTTCATCATGGTGGGGAATCACGGAGGCAGGAGGCTGAAGCAGCAGCTCACATCACTTCTTCATTCAGGAAGTGAAGAGAGATGAATGCTGGCGCTAAGCCCATCTTCTTTCCGTTTGGATCCCAGCCCTGAGAAGGTCGCTGCCCTCAGTTCAGGTAGGCCTCCCCACCTTAATGAACCTAATCCAGAAGCTCCCTCACGGACATGCTCACAGCTTGGTCCTGTAGGTGAGTATTGCTCCTGTCAAGTGGACCAATGAATATAAATCATCACGATGGGTATATAATACAACGGTTTTTTTTCTTTCCTTCCTTGTTTTCATTTTATGTTTTGGTTTGTTTTTTTCTTAAATGGCAAATATGTTCTTTGTGAGCTTCTAGCTCCCCAGCCACTGTTTGGGCTAAGTATTCCTGTAGCTTGTATGTGTGCATGTCTGCGTGTCTGTATGTGCACCACGTGTATGAAGGTGTCCACAGAGCTCAGAAGAGGACATCGGATCCCCAGGAGTTGGAGTTACAGATGGTTATGAGACCACTGGTGTAGGTGCTGGGAACTGAACCCAGCAAGAGCAGCAAGTTCTCTTAACCCCTGAGCCATCTTTCCAGCCCCAGAGCATGGCTACAGTAGGTTTCTGAAACTAACAAGCCACTGTCAACACGCACACAGCCCTTTACAAAATACTTGGCTAATACATTCAACCAACTGTGCATTGAAATACTGGTTCAATTGCCTCTGTACTAGTAATGCAGATGTTTTTCTTATTATAATTCCCTACACAACACACATAAAATCTACTTAACAGAGCATTTACATTGTGTTAGGTATGATAAACAACCTACACATGATTTAGATGAGTGTTTGAGAGGATGTGCATAGCTGTATGCAAATAAGAAAACAATGTATCATTTTGTATAATGGACTTGGAGCACCTGAATATTTTGACATCTGTACTGATCCAAAAACCAACCTCTGGGGATATCAAAGAACCGCTGTACTAGGGCAAAATTAGTTGTGATCTCTTCTCTCTCTCTCTCTCTCTCTCTCTCTCTCTCTCTCTCTCTCTCTCTCTCTCTCTCTTTCTCTCTCTCTCTCCCTTTTCCCCTCCCCTTCTCTCCTTTTTTCCCAGAGCTAAGGATCGAACCCAGGGCCTTGTGCTTGCTAGGCAAGCACTCTACCACTGAGCTAAATCCCCAACCCCTTTTCTTTTCTTTTCTTTGGAGTCTGTCCTGGAACTCACTCTATAGACCAGGCTGGCCTCGAACTCACAGAGATCCGCCTGCCTCTGCCTCCCAAGTGCTGGGATTAAAGGCGTGCGCCACCACTGCCCGGCCCCTTCTCTCCTTTTAATACAGGGTCTTATTATGTAGCTCAAGCTGGACTTGAACTTGTGGGGATTTTCTGGATTCTGCCATCTGAGGGCCGAGATTATAAACGTGCACCGTCAAGCTCTCCCTTTTTCATTTGAAAGCTGTTTTTTACACCTTCTCTATCATTCATTTTTTTTTTTTTTTTGGTTTTTCGAGACAGGGTTTCTCTGTGTAGCTTTGTGCCTTTCCTGGAACTCACTTGGTAGCCCAGGCTGGCCTCGAACTCACAGAGATCCACCTGCCTCTGCCTCCCGAGTGCTGGGATTAAAGGCGTGCGCCACCACCGCCCGGCTCTATCATTCATTTTTAGTTATGTTTTTATTTGGGGATTTTTACTACAATCTGATATTAATAAGCAACTTCAAGGACATCCGGTTCTGAGCCAGCTGTGGTGACAAATGCCCCTAATTCCAGCACTTGGGAGGTGGAGGTTGGAGAATCAGAAGTTCAAAGTCATCTTTGGCTACATAACTAGTTTGAGATGGCCAGACTGGACTACAGGAGACACTAGAAAGAAAGAAAAAGAAAGAAAGAAAGAGAGAGGGGGGGGAGGGAGGGAGGAAGGGAGGGAGGGAGGGAGGAAGGAAAAGAAAACTGAATTTGGGATTACCTGAGATGGTCTAACAAGGTGAGAGCCACAAGCAAACCCTGGAGCACTCCACTAGAGGGCAGCAAGCACAAACCAAGCTTAACTTCGCCCAGAAAAGACGGATGGTAGAGTAAAAATATATATTACAAATATGATTTGTTAAATGTAATTCAGATTAATTTAATGATGTGAAATAAATGTAAGCAAAAAATATTTCCCTTTTTGGAATTAGTAGTGTGGGAGTTCTCTAGATTAAAAGACAAAAGAATTAGTTCTGGCTTTAACTCTTATAGTAATGTGATTTGAAGCAATTTACTATTTGCCATTCTGATCCACTCTTAAGACATTACACAGTTGCACAAAATGATACTTAAAGTTCTTTTTCAAACTGGAATTACATAGTTCAGTTATTTATTTTTTTAAAAAAATTATATTACAGTCTTTTAGAAATCCTTCTGAATACAGTCTTGGACTTTCAGTCAACCATAACTTTAATTGATGGAGATTCTGGTTTAGAAGTACCCACCAGGATTGAGGATCTTCAAATACATTAATTTACCTTTTGGGGGAAAATTACTTAATAAGTGACATGCTTCTAATCTAGCAAGGACAGAGACGGCAGCGCTATCTAGAATAAGGACTGACTATACCTTGACTAATGATGCAAAGAAAACAGAAACCACAGCAACATGTCATGGAGATAAGTTGTTTTCACTTTCTATTTTCATCTTAGGAGACCTCTAAAGTCACGAAAACGTTTATGCATTAAAAAACAGCTGGAGTCGGGCAGTGGTGGCACAGGCCTTCAATTCCAGCCCTGTGGAGGCAGAGGCAGGCAGATCTCTGTTGAGTTTGAGGCCAGCCTGTTCTACAAAGTGAGTTCTAGGACATCCAGGGTTACACAGAGAAACCCTATTTTGAAAAACCAAAACCAACCAACCAACCAACCAACCAACCAACCAAACAAACAAACAAACAA
Organism: Peromyscus californicus insignis; assembly: GCF_007827085.1. NCBI lineage: Eukaryota > Metazoa > Chordata > Mammalia > Rodentia > Cricetidae > Peromyscus > Peromyscus californicus. The sequence goes on from NW_026294402.1 coordinate 62,727,132, forward strand.
AAAAAACCAAACCCAAACCAAATCAAACCAAACAAAAAACAAAATACACCACTACCACCACCACCGCCACCACCACAAAAACAATTGGCTTGAAGGGTGAGAATATTATAAACAGGGAAAAGGGGCATGAGTCAGACAAGAGCTACTGTTATGCTATCACTCAGGTGGCCCGCAATAGCAAGGTTTTGGGAGCAGGTGCTTTAGACTGTGTCTATAACTTTCCAATGGTTGCTGTTGTAAATCCCCACCATTAGTAACCTGTATTCAGTTTGAGATGTACCAGAAAGGGAAACTCTTCTAAATAGCAGTCTTCACAAGCACCCATGGTTAAAACTACCAAGTTAAGTGGCAACAGAAAGCATTTCTAAGTTCAGTTTGATAATGTAGCCACAATTTACACTGAATTGTATGTTTTAACGTCTTCTGCCCTTGCTTAGGATATGTTTTCCACTTACATGAACACGAAAGGAAGGAGTAAACCAGCTGGGTAGTGAGTATGAGGGATGAAGGAAACTCATTCTCAAGACATGGGAAAGCTTATGAGAAGCCAGAGGTAGAATACTGTTCTGTGTGCTCTCCAGACTGCTGGCCCTGGCATGTTAGCTGGACCTGAGCTAGTGAAATTGGGGTTCTGGACCCTGTGGGTCTGAGGCAGGTTAGCATTTGCCTCAGCCTCGGACTGATGTCATTAACATTCATTCATCCACATATCACTATTTCCACCAGTCTGCTTTCCCCGATGAAAGTAAGGAATATGATTTCAAACTCGGGGCAATGTTCAGACAAGTTGCAAAATCTCATCACATTCAGAGGATGGGCATTTTGTTTATTTTTTTCATGCAGGGTCTCATGTAGCTTATGCTGGCTTTTAACTCCCTATGTAGCCGAGGATGGCCTTGAACTTCTCATGCATCTGCTTCCACCTCCCAGTACTGAGATTACAGGTATGAGTTAATAGGACCTAAGGTTTGTGCAGCTCTGGGGATAGAACCTGGGGTGTTGTACATGCCAGGCAAGCACTGTACCAACTGAATTATACCCCCATTCCCAGACAAGCATTTTAGTGAGTGAAATACTGATGCCCTGACTTCTCTTTACTCTATGCCTCATCTGCAAGATGGGGATGGTAGTGCCTTCTATCTAGGGCTGCTGTCCAAATGAAACAAGTTAAAACCTGTAAAGCTATTATGACTGTTACTTAAATGTTAAAATGATTTCCACATCTTTATTGTATTCCTAGCAGGATGGAGCTTAGGATATGAGTGGACTCCCTGCTTGGAGTCATTTCTTCCTGGCCTTTTATTAAAAAATGATTTAACTACGTTATTTATGTTGTGTTGGGGGGAGGTCATGCCAGAGGAAAACTTGCAGGGATTTTTCCTCTCCATCATGTAGGTCTCACAGTCCTCACTAGATTCTAATTCAGGTGATGAGGTGTAGTGGCAAACACTTTCTACCCACTCAGCAATCTTACTAGACCCTGGCCCTTCTTATGCAACATCTTAATGCGTCAGAAGTAACTGACACTATAAGTCTCAAAAGATACCATGAAATGAACGAACTTATAAAACGAGGCTGGTCTAACACTGCATAATATTAACTACCTTCCAGTTCAAGTGTGTGATACATATGAAATACAATTGCTGTCTACAGTGCGAAACACTGCTCAACACTACCCCATTGCTCAACCGAAATTTCAAGGTGTCTGCCCACACAAAAATAAGTTACATCTGTTACTGTGATAATCTAGGATCATCTCTGCCAGGATTGGATTGAAACAAAGCCCTGATTAGAAAAATGAAGACATGTTTATTTTGTACAAATGGCTCATCCATGTCCAAAAGCCAAGAGGTTGTGAGTGTGCCAGGATAAGGCGACTCTCAGGGTTCAAGTGTTGGGAGTGTCTCAGAGCCAAGCAACTTTGAAGGGTTCAAGAGCCAAGAGGCTGTGAGTGTTCCAGGACCAAAAGTTAAGACTGTCTCCAAGTGTCCCAGGGCCAAGAGTGTGAGCATCTCAGAGCCAAGCGACCTTCAGTGTCCATGGCCCCCACGGAATCAGGGCTCAGAGCAGCAGCAGCGAGCCCAGCAGCAGCTCACCCTGGCCCAGCGGCCTTCCACGCTCCAGCCCGCGGCCCTTGCTCTCAACCTTGATGCGCACGGCCAGGCGGCACAGCTGCTCCTCCGAGAGCCCATCGAAGCAGCAGTCCTGGTCCAGGGCGGCCTTGCGGCTGCGGCGGAAAACGCTGGCGCGCTGCTGGCCCGACGGCCGCAGCACCAGGCTGAGGCGGCAGCCCAGGGCTCGGGGTTCGAGCGCGGCGGCCGGACCCTCAGCGCGCAGCAGGCGGAGGCGGAGACACGCGCTGCGCGGACAGTACTCGGCGGCCAGGCGCAGCGTGCAATCCCCGCGGCCCAGGGCCACGCTGGCCTCGGCTTGCAGGCGCTCCGGGCGTGGGCCCGCAGGGACCGGGGGCGCGCAGGCGGCGGCGCTCTCATGCTTGTCGCGTGAGGACGGGGAGCACGCGCTGGTCCGACCTCGAGGGGCCCGCAGCGCGCGGCTCAGCAGCCCATCGGGGACGCGCAGGAGGCGGTGTCTACGGGGAGCAGGAGTGGGCGGCAGGACCCGGGAGGCATCTAGGTTACGAGGCGCGGGGCGCGGGGCGTCCGGGACTCGGCGCGGACTTGCGTAGGTGTGCGCGCGGCGGCGAAGTCCAGGCCGGGGAACCAGGGCGCTTGGGTGGCCGAGGAAGAGCGACTCCTTTCGGCGCGTGTGCGGGCTCTCGAGCAGCGCGCAGAAGCCATAGGCTGTGCGTGCGCGGGGCAGGTGCGGCAGCGAGAGCGCGGCTTGTGAGCGCGGGTCCCAGTCGGTGCGACCCGCGTGGTCGTCCGTCTCCGCATCCGCAGCCCAGGCATCACGTAGCGCAGCCCAGGTCGTGCTAGGCTCCAGTCTTGGTGGGATGCAGAACTCTGGGATGCGGTCTGGAGTGAGCACGTTTACGCACGCAGCGGACGATCGCGCTTTGGTGCGGCGGACGCGCCCGGAGAGAAACCCGTCTCGGTTCCGCAGGAGCCGCTCCAGGCACCACATCTAGCCGCTGGTCTTGGAACCCGGTGATCCTCTTTGGGGCTGCCTGCAATATTCAAACGCACTTCTGTCAGAGGCAGCCTGGAGGAAAGCGGGAATTTCTCCCCACCCCCCCCTTTTTTTTTTTTTCCCGATTTCGTCCTGTCCAGACCCCTACAAGGCAAAATGCATCTGTCACCTCCGTTGCAAACTGTTTTCAGAGTTTGAAAAACGGTCGTTTATCACCTGCCCCGTTTCCAATCGGCTGTCATGTAGATTTGCAGCTTGCTGCAGTCTTCTCCATCCTTCCTTACTGGCCCTGCTACCTTTGTCTTCTAACTTTAGCCTCTGTCCCTGGTGCCAAAAGGTGCTTTGATTTGTGCATTTGTGCATCCTGACACCTCAAAAGTCTAATATCACTCCAGTCAGCGAGAACACACACACACACACACACACACACACACACACACACACACACAGAGAGAGAGAGAGAGAGAGAGAGAGAGAGAAACGGTGACTCCTTTCAAAGAGCTTCAGGCCACTCAGGTCTCACAGTCTGGAGGGAATTGGGTTCCCAATTCATATACCTGGTGTTCGGAGTCAGATGGTTTTCAAACCCGAGAGATGCTGAGAAATTCAAAGCACGCGCGCGGCGAGGTTGATTGCTGGTGTTCCAGGACAGCCGGTCAGGGCTTTTATACCGGCTGTGGCAGCGCTGCCTGGTAACCTGACGCCTGGCCCTCCCAGGTCCCTCTGCCACGTGGATGGATTTGCTGATCTGATCCCACAGCTGGCTCTTCTGCTGCTGTTGGAGTCATTCTCCTCCAAAACCCTGAACAAGTTTGTTTCCTCACATGCAAAATAGGATTAAGTCTGGCCCATGTCGCAGTCCTTGTGATGACGGAGGAACAAAACGAACAGGAGCACACAGAAGCACTCTGTATGCACCATTCGAAAGAAGCCAGAAGTCGGGTTTGTCTTACCAATGACCTTTCTCATATCCAACCTTCTTTGCTGCCTAGCGTTGAAAGTTCTTCACTTTCCGCATTCAGTTCTGATTTTAGAGCGCCTTTCTCTGTTGATTTTAAATCACTCTGGGTTGGGGGGGGGGGCTTATGGGGTTCCGGAAACGTTCCATGTTTGTCTTGGGTGGGGTTACAGGGGTGTATTCCTATGTAAAGAAATCATCTAGTGTACACTTAAGATTATATATATGTCCACAACCTTCTTAAGCGGGGTGCTAATTTTTAATTAGAGAAATATACTTCATACATCCAGCCGTTGGCATCATCCTGTGGAGACACACACCATATCTGGCCTTTGGAGACTGTGTCCCTCTGAGACCCCTATCCTTTCTCTTGAAAACTGGTGTTTATCCTTTAAGAGAGTTGCTTGCAGCTTGAGTTGAAAGACATCCTGAGATATTTCAGTTAGAGTTTGGACACACGATATTTCTAAGGTGCTGCTTTGCAAATGAATGGTCTCTCCAAGCAGTGTTGAATGAATTAAGTTGAATTCAAACAAAGGGGGCTTCAGTTTGAGGCATATCGTGTGTTTTGCATGCAGGACACACAGACAATGTGCTAGATAACTTCATCCTGGAGTTGTCACAGGGGCCTTAGGAATCGGATTATCCATGTTTTATAAACAAAAAATAGCACTTCAGAGGTTAAATAACTTACCCATAGTCATCAAGGACAGGAAACGAAAGGAATGCACACTAATGGGTAATGAGTTATTGGGGGGATTAAGGCATATTATTATGCAGTGTGTGTATGTAACATAGTAAACGCTAAAGATACTGAAGTAGTGAATATCAATATTGTTATTAACATTGACAGTGGGAACACTGACAGTAGTTAAGAAGATTGGGCCTGAAATCATGACATATTTTGATTCTAGAACAGTAGCTTACTATGAGCAAGTTACTGAATGTTTCTTAGCCTTGGTATCCAACGTAAAGACCACAATAATACATACCATAGGTTTGCCCTCGGATAAAATAGGTAACCAAAAGAATTAGGTTCAACATCAGACCTAATGTGCACAGTTTCAGTGGTTATGTCTGTTGTTATTAGAGTAATTACTCCTTAGTTCATTCATGTGTGTAAAGCAGAATTTACAAAATGCTTCCTGGGTTTTAACCGCCATGAGAGATACACGAATCTTGGCTGTACCAGATCCTATCAGCTTATGTACAACTCCTAGAAGAGGAAGGAGATGGTAAAGTTGAAATATTTGAATTCCATCTAGCTAGGGCAGTAGTGAAAAGGAAAAATGTAAAAATATTTTGTTTTTAATATGTGTATATGCACATGAATGTATGCACACACACTCATGCACATGCATGTAGATGCCCCAACAGGCCAGAAGAAGGTGATGAAACCCCTGGAGCTGAAATTATAGGCAACTGTGAGCTGGGAACCAAACTTGGGTCCTTTACAAGTGCACCTAGTGATTTAGCCACAGAACCATCTCTCTAACTTCAAGGGACTTTGGATTCTATTTTATATTTAGTCTAATAGGGATAATTGGAGCGGGTTCCTGTGTTTACCATGTCCGTGACTAGCTTCCCCTTCATTTTATAAACTCTATTCCGGGCTCAAATTCTTGGACCAGAGCTCAGTCTATGAGAGTAATTATAAACTCAAAGGGCATGTGCATATGTTCAAACTCATTTTTTCCCCCTATAGGGAATGTGCTGCCGATTTCGTGAGATCCCAGACACTGGTTAAAATGACAAGTACTATAAGAACTCAGTCTGAGAAATTGTGAATCAAGGTCACTAACCTGTTGAACCCAGCTTGTAAAACGGAAGCTGCCATAGCTGTGGCGTAGACTGCTGTCAGGGTAAAGATATTCTTGTGAGTTCTCTGGGAAGACAGCACATGCTGGCTAGCAGTTAGCTGTTGTCACTGTTATCATGCATGTTTGCTTAGCCAGGCATTAGCTGATTCACACTGAAATTCTTGAAAAACATCTCTCAGCTCAGCCAAGCAAAGCCGACTTGTTTTATTTTTATTAACAGTTCACCTTCTTTAGTAACACCTCGAAAGCATTTCCTGTCTAACGTTTCTTGAAAACAACAGAGACGTGCTCTCACAGGCCAATCCTCTGGGACCACAATAAGTCTCATGTTTTACTTAACACGGAAGCATGAGCCTACCCAGTACCTGCGAGGTTGGTGTAATCTGGTCCAGCCAGATGCCCAGAACATACGCATCTATGCAGAAGAAGGCTGTGTTCATTCTGAGCTCATACCTGTAGCCATGGGGATATCTAGAGTTGGAGCTATGAAATGAACATAAACAGGCTGAACACTATTGTGGCAGGAGGTACACTCAGAGTAAATGAAGACTGAATTTACTTAAAAATAGATTTATTAAAGATGACTGGCAGAGGTTGGGTAATGGGTTCAAGTTAGAGAGGAGACCTGTTCTAGTGGTCTGTGGCACAGTAGGGTGAAGTTAACAGTATTGTGTTGTACATAACTGAAAATACCTGGAAAAGACTTTGAATGCATTAACCATACAGGCAAATACAGGCTTAATGTGATGACTATGTTCATTATCTTTATCAGGACATTTCTTGATAGATAGACAAACCCCAAATCACATTGGGCCATACCTAGCAAGATGAACAATTTTTCTGTGTCAGTATATAAAGCCTTAGAGATTATCGGCTGATGCTCTGAGCGACACCTCTCATTCAACCCAGGAAAGCATAGAGTAAAGCACCTGTTGGCTTTAACTTTATAGCCATTAACTTGTGGAACACCGGGTGAGCCCCTGGATTCTCTCTGGTCTTCAGTGTCTTCTGTTAATTTGGGTGGTTAGATTAACCAGATGTTCTGTCAGCTTCCTTGCTGTGCTGTCTCCTGCCTTTCACTGGCTTAGCCTCCCTGTCAGTCTGTGAGCGTGTGTGTGTGTGTGTGTGTGTGTGTGTGTGTGTGTGTGTGTGTGCGCGCGCGCATGCTCCCACTCCCACTCAGGTATCACATGCTTTGGTGCACATGTGGAAGCCAGAGACAACCTAAGGTGTTCTTAACCTCATTCGTTCTGGTTTAAAAGCATGTAATAACTGCAGTCACTACAGTGGTCATTTTCTTTAGCTAGCCCGGGTTTCCAATTTACCTCCCCTATAAGGACTGTACTTGGGGTGCTGACAGTTTTTTAATTTTTAAAATTATTATTATTTTGTTTTATGTGTGTCTGCCTGTGTGTATTTCTGTGCCTCCCACGTGTGCAGTACCCACAGAGGCTGGAAGAGATCATCATATCCCTTGGAACTGGAGTTACAGATGGTTGCGAGCATTGATGTAGGTGCTGGAAATTGAATCTGGGTCCTCTGGAAGAGCAACCAATTCTCTTAACCACTGAGCCATCTGTCCAGCCCCTGATGGTGTTTCTTGACATTAGTCATGCTTGTCTTAAAATGGGATGGGGAAGAGTTGTGTGGGGGTGGAAATGATGTAGATGTAGTACTCATATATGAGGTTAAGTTTTTTCTCTTTATTTATTTATTGAGATTATAAGTACAACATTTCTCCCTTCTCTTTCCTCCCTCCAAACCCTCCTATATACCCTCTTAGTTCTCCCTCAAATTCATGGCCTCTTTTTCATCAATTGTTATTGCATGCATATGTGTATATTTATATGATTATGTATATTATGCATATGTATGTATCTTCCTAAATATAATCTGTTCAGTCCTTATAATGTTATTGGTATGTATGTTTTCAGGGCTGACTGTTTGGCACTGGACAACCAGTGGTGTGTTCTTCCCTGGGGAAGGTCACCTCTCCTGCTCTCAGTTTTTTTCAGTTGCTTGTGTAGTGTTGAGGCCTTGTGGGATTTTCTCTGTCCAGTTTGGTATCAGAAATTCTTTTAAAAAATAAAGTGGGATTTTTAAAGAAAGGTGGAGGATTTGGAGGATTACTGGAGGCACAAAGCCAGCCATCATCACATGCACACAGCCATCATCACATGCACACAGCCATCATCACATGCACACAGCCATCATCACATGCACACAGCCATCATCACATGCACACAGCCATCATCACATGCACACAGCCAGCCATCACATGCACACAGCCATCATCACATGCACACAGCCATCATCACATGCACACAGCCATCATCACATGCACACAGTCATCACATTCACACAGCCAGCCATCATCATATGCACACAGCCATCATCACATGCACACAGCCAGCCATCATCATATGCACACAGCCATCATCACATGCACACAGCCATCATCACATGCACACAGCCATCATCACATGCACACAGCCAGCCATCATCACATGCACACAGCCATCATCACATGCACACAGCCATCATCACATGCACACAGCCATCATCACATGCACACAGCCGGCCATCACATGCACACAGCCATCATCACATACACACAGCCATCATCACATGCACACAGCTGGCCATCATCATATGCACACAGTCAGCCATCACACCTCCAAACAAGCTCAAAGTGGAAAATGTCGAATTTTCAAAGCTCTTGTTAGTACGGAATAACATTATTTGCACTAAAATGTTTGAATTCTCTACTTTAAGTAATTTTATTCTGCTAGTAGCCTTTAAAGGAGATCAAAGAATGACTGATAGTCTAGTGGTGATTAAATTGTATAATTATTGACAGAGGAAAGGGTGGTAGTGTTCAGAGAAGGAAATTAGTAACTCCTATGTGGTTTGGAGGGAGTTACTTAGCATTCCGAACTTAAATTTTTTTTTTTTTTTTTTGGTTTTTCGAGACAGGGTTTCTCTGTGTAGCTTTGCGCCTCTCCTGGAACTCACTTGGTAGCCCAGGCTGGCCTCGAACTCACAGAGATCCGCCTGGCTCTGCCTCCCAAGTGCTGGGATTAAAGGCGTGCGCCACCACCACCCGGCTCCGAACTTAAATTTTGATTACATTTTTCTCTAATGTTTCTATTAAAATTATTTAACTCACAAATTGTTAGTGAGAATTACAGGAAGATGACTACTAATGACAGATTTCCTGAGATACAAGATTAAAAAAAATTAACAAAACAGAATTAAGCTTATAAGAGCATATTTATACATTCTTTCAAAACTGTGAAGTGCTGTTGAGCTGCAGGGAATGAGTAGTGGAGGGTCAGTGTTGCCCACACCTCTCACAAGGTTGCACTTGACTCACTGGACTACGGCATGCTGCTGTGTCCTCTTTCCTGGTCTCACTGTTTTCCAAACACTCTTGTGTCGTTTTTTGTTGCTTTTTTATTGCATACCCCTTATCAACAGCAACAGGCACTGTTTCTTTAAACTACTCAGTGACTAGTCAGTAGGATGGAAGCAGGGAGAGGGAGGGCTTAGGAGGGGTTGGAGTTACTTCTGCTGTTGTGATAAAATCCCATGAAAGCAGCTCAAGGGAGCAGGGGTCATTTTGGCTCATGGCTCAAGGCATTAGGAATTTAAAGCAGTTAGTCACATGGCACCCATGATCAACGAGAGAGAGAGAGAGAGAGAGAGAGAGAGAGAGAGAGAGAGAGAGAGAGAGAGAGAGAGACAGAGTGAGTCAGTCTTGTGCTCAACTCTTTCCTCTTTTTATATAGTTCAAGATCCCGCCCGCGCCCCCCCCCCCCCCCAGGAATGGTATCACTAGAAGGAGGCAGGCTTTCCCATCACACAGATGATTCTCTATCTTATCAAGTTGACAACTGAGATTAGCCATCCCAAGGGGTGTGATTAGAAAGTTTGCGGGGGTGGGGGAAGGCTGGAGAGATGGCTTAGCAGTTAAGAGCACTAACTGTTCTTCTAGAGGACCTGGATTCAATTCCCAGCACCCACATGGTGGTTCACAACTGTCTATGATTCTAGTTCCAGGGGATCCGACACCTCTGGCAAAACACCAATGCACACAAAATAAAAATAATTAAAAAAAACTGAGATTGGGGACAGATTGAAGAGAGTGTTTTAGATGCTGGGAGCTGTTGGATAAGATTGGAGAGTGTGTTATACATATCAGGTTATTATTTTTTAGTAGGTGACTAACTGATTCATCTGTGCTTTGGGAAAGTGACCTCTGGTGTCAGTCTGAAGAACAGATTAAAGAAAAGAAAAGGCCTGGAGGCCAGTGGGACCAGTTAGTAGTGACCAGTGAGCGGGGACAAGGGAGACAGAAGAATTAAGGAAACCATCAGTACAGAGCAGGCAGATTTGCTGTTCTTTAGTTATACACAGGGAAGCTGGGAGGGTCTGGGTTTAGTCTGATGAGCAAGGAAAAACGAGTGGTTAAGGATTTATTTTATGTGGTTAAGAATGGAAGACTGAAGTAGGTCTTTGTCAGTTACTGGTTAGCACTGTTTTTGTTTTTCTTCGTATTTTCCCTATTATTTATTTATTTGACAGTGTCTCATTGTGGAGCTCTGAATGGTCTGGAATTCATTAGGTAGGCTAGGCTGGCCTTGAACTCACAGAGATCTGCCTCCCTCTTAGAGCTGGACTAAAGATGCTTGTCACCAGGCCCAGCCTTAATTTTTAAATTTTATTTATCCATTTATGTATGTATGTATGTATGTATGTATGTATGTATGTATGTATGTATGTATTGAGACAGGGTCTTACTATGTAGCATTGGCTTTCTCTCTGTGTGTTTGTGTGCATGCCAGGCATCATGGAGTGTGGAGATCAGAACAACTTGAGGGTATCTGTGCTCTCCTTTCTTCATTGATCCTCAGGATTTGAACATCAGGCTTGGCAGCAAGCACCTTTACCCTCGGGGCCATCTCACCAGTCCATTTCATTACTTTAAAAAAAAAAAAAATTCTAACATAGGGCCTCATATAGCCTAGTCTGGCTTTGAACTGGCTATGTAAGCCATGAATGACCTTGAACTTCGAACCCTCCTACTTCTGTCTCCCCAGTGCTGGGATAAGAGGCGTGCCCTACTTGGACTGGATTACGAGAGGCTGGGGACTCGAACGCACAACTTCGTGCAGGAGGAGCGCCACACCGCCTCGCCCCAGGCCTCACTCTCTCTTTCTCATCAGCCCCCGGTAACAGCGAAACCGGTGGAGGCGGTGGGGGCAGGACGCCTGCGCACTGGCGGCGGCGTCGCGCACGCGCGGCGCGGGGCGGGCCGCCGCTGTCTGTCTCGGGGCGCGCGCCACCGCCTTTCCCCTGCGCGCTGCGTTCCGGCTCCGCCCTCTCCCGCCTCCTGGTCCCCGCCATGGTGCTGGAGTCGGTGGTCGCAGACTTGCTGAACCGCTTCCTAGGGGACTACGTGGAGAACCTGAACAAGTCCCAGCTAAAGCTGGGCATCTGGGGCGGTAAGCGCGGCGCCAAGGCCGGCCGGCGTGGGAGCGGGGGCTGCGCATGGTGGAGCCTGGGGACCCCAGGGACCCTCGCTGGGCATGCCCCTGTGGTCGACGTCCCCCGCGCAGGGGCATCGCGCTGCTAAGCGGTCCTCTTGAACCCCTCAGTAGAAAGCAAGGGGAAAAAAAAAATTATTATTTACCTCAGCGGCGGATGTCTGAGCGCGGCTCATGCTCCCCACAGTGCCAGCATATCTCCCCTTGCATCTCAGCCCCAGGACCAGGCTTCCTTCTCAATTGGGTCCAGAGACCCGGAAGGTGGGATGGGCAGGGATGACAGTGAGAAGAGAGGCTTGCCTGCCCCCAAGGCATGACTCTTTAACTCAGGGATTCCTACCTTGAGCCACTTCCTCATTCGACCGTGGGCCCTGCATTTTTTTTTTGTTTTGAAATAGACATCCAAGCCATTGGCCGAAGGAGTCCTTAATTAGGGTTGTCTGCTTGGGGTGCAAGTGCGGGAAGACCTGCCAAGGTTTTTATCCTGGAAAGATTAGGGATAGACAAGTCTTGTGGTTGTAGTCTACTTCTGCACTCTTCACTAAACTTGCTTTTGGGAGGGTGGCTCAGTGGCAGTATGCCTGCCTCAAGCCTCCTCGGCACCGCAGGATACCAGCACCGATGGGGTGTTTGGGGACGTGGGGAGTATTTTTATGTATTTACTAATTTACTGTCAGGCTTGGGAATTTTGTCAGTTTGGGGAGAAGATTAAATAACAACAGCCAACTTAAATGAACAGAACTGCTTTTAATTGTCAGCGATTTTAGTATAGGCTTGCACTGTCCGGTTGGCATTTGCCAAAGGAGAAGTTAGCTATTCGGTATTTGAAATATGGTTCCATGCTCCGAATATAAAATACACTGGATTTTGAAGATGAGCATTACTCCTAATGGAGTACCAAAAAGAAAAAAAAAAGTATCTCAGTTACGTTGGCCACGTGTTAAAATGGTAGCTGAGTGGATTTGGTTAAATACATTATTAAAATTCAAGACCATCATCAGCTGCAAAGTCAGTTTATGTTGAGGTTATAAGAAACATAATCCTGAAGCTAAAATGGATAGGCTGTTCCCATCTGCTCTGCCAGGCTTATTTATCACTATTACCTACCATTAGCAATTACAAAGGATCTTCACATCGTGTCTGTCACAAACCCTGGCTCCTAAAGTTAGTGATTACAGAGAGGCATCCTATTTTTATTGGGCAATGCTGTCATAGAACTATGACTTGTCCCCCGAATTGTGGAGGAGCTTGTTTTATTTTATTTTATTTTTTTTTTTGGTTTTTCGAGACAGGGTTTCTCTGTGTAGCTTTGCGCCTTTCCTGGAACTCACTTTGGAGACCAGGCTGGCCTCGAACTCACAGAGATCCTCCTGGCTCTGCCTCCCGAGTGCTGGGATTAAAGGCGTGCGCCACCACCGCCTGGCGAGCTTGTTTTATTTTAAAAATAGGTTTCTGCTCATTTATTTTTATGATTCTCCCCAAAATAAAGACTTTGGATCTCCATTCTTGCTACATGATGCAAAAGGAAAAGTTTTTAAAAGGAGTTAAGTGTCTAGAGTCTTCTGTAGAAAAAGAGAGGTCAAGTGTTTCTTTGGAATTCTTGCAATAATGTCATTTATTAAAGAATAACATTTGAAATTGGAAAAAAGTACTTCAGATCAATGTGAACACTGATAGAGAAAGTCCATAGTTCTAGGCCTGCTGGTATGTTGGACAGGCGATTTACTCTATGGATCTTTGTTTCTTCAACTTTGGTAGAGAATGTGTTTGTATGGTCTGAAGAGTTGAAATCACACCTGATAAGATGATATTCCCATGTAACCATTACTCAGGTTTTAGCATTTGCATTGTCCTGTGTTTAGGTCTTTTAAAAAGGAAATAAAATGTTTGGGTACAGTTGCAGATTCCTTCACCTACCAAATCTTACTCACTTTTAGCAGTGGAAGTTGGACATGCTAGCATTGAGGGCCCTTCCAGTGTCAATATTCACTCTGTAAACAGGTTTGACAGTGAATACAGTCCGGAGATTTCCAGCTTCTTCACAGCTGACTTTAAGTGTTACAGTGCTGTGTCTCACCTCCTGCCTCACTGTCTCGTAGTGAAATCTAGGAATGGAGACTTCTCTAGCGTGTTTTCTGATGGAATTTAGTTTGTGGTGCTGGGGCTCAAACTCCAGGCCTCGATGCTGCCCACTGACACACTGTGAGGAGCTATACCCTCAGCTTCGTTTTCTTTTCTTTTTTAGAATAAAATACTGTCGGTAGTCTGCACTAACTGTGCGTTGCACCTGAGCGGATACATGGGTTTCTCTCACTGGCTGTCCCGGGAACAGTCAGCGATGGAGTTTTGTCTGCTCGCAGCTCAGCTCCTGTAAAGTTTCACTAACGGTTCCTGGAAGTCATGTGCTTAGTAGTTGTTGCTCAACAAGTTGTTTTAGCCCTGATTCTCCTTAAAACAGAAATAAGATAAGTAGTCTGAGTTGACTGTTACTCTGACAATACCGCTGGAGAAACTCGTATTAACCTTTTTTGGGGGGGGTTAATATCAAGTGGGAATATTAATGAAATCGTTGATAAGATATCCATGGTATTGACAAAGCTTTTCAAGAAAATTTGAAAATTATATATTGTCTTATTTGAAAACTATATGTGTGCTAGCAGACAAAATTTATGTGTCACTGATTTTTTTTCCTTCAAGTTTTGCCTGTTCAAGATTTTAGAACAGGAGGGTTCTTCTTGTAGAAGTTTCACATATTTAGTCTTTTTGTTCTTTAGAGAATAGGTTGGTAAATCTTAACTGGCATATTAGACTAACACAAAGCAGTAAGTAGTTCAGTGTCAGGATGGGAGGGCTGTTCGGCAGTGCCTAAAATGCTTTTGGTTCAGCAGGCGTGTATTAGATAGATCCTAGGGCTACTGCTAAAAACATCCAGCAGTGTGAGAGATGGACAGTCTCTAGCAAAGGGTTGTCCAGCCCTGCGTGGTAGTTGAGGAACTGGTCTAAGGTGAAAATGGAGATTGTGTCCTGCATGTAATGAGACCTATTGGGTAGACAGATTTTAGTAAGGAGTAAAAGAGGATCTAGAGAAAGTACGTTACCCCGAAGAAATTTCCAACAAGAGAAACAGGTATCTTAAACGACTGACATGTATCATGTCCGTAAAAGTGCATGATCTTTGCTTGGATGTGCCCAGGGGGTTTTGAGAATCAAAATATGGTGTTACCATAGTTTGAAAAACATTGTACTAGGCCTATGAGACATCCACACAATGAGAGCCACGATGAAGAAGAAAAGTGTAGCTTGAAAAGACGGAGAAAGAGTTATCAGAAAGGCTAGAATCAGGTTATATATTCCGGATATTGCTTTTAAATGGAAGAAAAAGCAAGGCCAGCCAGACAGCTCAGTGGGTAAGTATGCTTGCTGCCAAGCCTGAGTACCAGAGTTCACTCCCTGGGATGCACATGGTAGGAGAGAATCGGCTCTTATATGTTCTCCTCTGACCTCCACAATCACATGTGCTTCCCAATATATAAATAAAGTAATAATTTTTTAACTGAAGAAACAAAACCAATAATAATAATAATAATAATAATAATAATAATAATAATAATAATAAACTTCAGAGGGACACAAAGCCATTTCTTCAAAGATTAATGCCAAACAATTCTTAAATATTTTGAAAGTGGTTTAGGCAAAATGCCTTTTAAAAACTTGCTGCTGTAGAAACAGGCCTCAGTTACTCACTAGTTATAGGATCCAGGAGAAAAACATTTTAATTCTCTAAGCCTCAGTTTCCTGATCTGTAAAGAGAACATACAACACTCAGTGTCTGTGATGGAAGTCTAAGAAAGTCCTTTGTACCTGTTAGTGATGGGTGGTAATGGTGGGTGGGACAGGCTGCTGCTGCATTTTCTGAAGCATGCTTCCTCTAACATAGTACATCTGTTAACATCATCCATGCTTGTAAATATATTTTATCCAACCCCCCCCATTCTTAAAAAGCAAGGAAACTTTTTGCAGTTGGTTTTATACATGACAGTGCTTGAGTTTTCTGTAGCAGTGTGTAGGGCAGCCTTCAAAGCCTCAGACATATGCCTGGTGGGCAGGTACTGCCAGATGAGAATGTTTATCTAGGCTTTTGATCCCCACAAACTGGTACCAACAGATAAATTACACAGCCCTTAGCTGTTTGAGAGGTATCCAGGATTTAATTGTTTTAAGAGTAACATGTTTCTAAAACTGGGTGTCGAAATGTCAGATCTTTTGTAACTTGAGTTCAGCAGGAGTGTTGCAATGTAGGATCTGCCAATTTTGATTTTTCAAAGTTATTTACTGTGGAGGACCAGGAACAGCCTCCATTTCAGATTCTGTGGCTCTCACTTCCCTTAAACCCCTAGACATGGTGTGTAGGATCCCAGGGGTGGCTGTGGTGCCCAGGGACAGGAACCAGGGTGTAGTGTACACAAAGTTCACAACCCTGTAAGCCAGGCTCTGGGGTGCAGTTTCAGGTCCTGTCCTTCTTCCCTGTCAGCCCACAGTTATGGGTGGAGTTCCTATTCCAAATACTGGGGACTAAATCATAGATCCTGAACTTTATTTTCCAGTATTTGGAATGTTTGTAAGTGTATAATGTGATTTCTTGGGGATGACATCCATGTTAGCATAAAATTCAATTTTATTTCATACACATATCGTGCATATAGCCTACAGTTATTCTCAGCATGCTGCGTTTTGACGGTAGTGTGCCATGCAAGATTGGGTGTGTACGTTTTCTGTCTATGGCAACAAGTCAGCACCCAAAGGGTTTGGATTCGGGAGCGTTTTAGATTTGAGATTAGTGATGCTTAGCTTGTCTTGTTGGCAGAGAGCAGCCCGTGGAAGGAGATTGAGCACTGGGCACACACCAAGGATGAGGAAACGGGACAGGAAGTTAATCTTCCACCAGGTGTAGGGCTTTTGGCAGGTCACCGAGGGGAAGCCAGCCATTTGCTTCTTCTCTGCCAATGAATGGGGTGAGCGGCGGGTCTTCTCTGACTGTAAGCACCTGTGGGTTGAGCAAGGCTGGAGCGGCCTGAGCCGCCCTTAGGGAAGTGCTGCTGCCCTGTCTGCAGCCAGTGTGAGGCATGCTGGACCAGTGCACAGTTGTTCTGTCTTTCCTTCTTCCTCCCAGACCGATGGTGAAGAGCCAGTCACAGAATGTGATAAGATAAAGAAGTTGCATCTACTATAGGACGGCCCAGCAGGGTGCCAGAGGGCAGCCGGAGAAAGACAGAAAAAACCAGGCGTTTGATTTATTTTTACTTTCTTTAGCCTCATTATATAAAACACCGTAGTGTCTAAGTACTTCTAAACCCATTGAAGGAGTGTTTTTATTTTTTTAAGAATTTTATTTTATTTCATGTAAGTGTTTTGACTGCATGTATGTGTCTGAACCATGTTCCTGCGTTGCCCATGGAGGCCAGATGTGGGTGTCTGATTTTCTGGAATTGGAGTTAGGGATGGTTGTGAGCCCCCATGTGGGTGGTGGGAACTGAACTTGGGTCCCTAGTAAGAGCAGTGAGTGCTCTTAACCACTGAGCCATCACGTCCCCAGCCCCAGAGGGAGATTCCCCCACCCTTTCCTTAGTCAACGTTTGGTATAGTGGAGGCAACATTAGCTTATCTTGTATCACATAAAATTAACAAAAATAATGCATTAGGGTAGGATAACATATCAAAGCGGTGCTTGAAAAGCTAAGTGGGATACACCTTCCCATGTATTTCAGTAGCATCATCATTAGTTAAAAATCCACTCCTTTTCTAGAAATAGAGCTGGAAGTTGGAGCTTTGAAACCATTTGCTAGGAAGCTGTGCAGAGTGCCTTGGGTTTTGGGCTCTGTGGTGTTTGAAAGGAGAAAGCCTTGGTGACATCACAGGTCTCTGTTTTTCTCTGCCAAGACTTCCTTTCTCCTGCACAGCAAACCTCAATGGAAACAATCTGGGTTGGTTCAATTTGGAGTCAGATAGTTCGATTCATTTGGAATGAATTGGTACAATATTTCCTTCGGTGTCTGTGACAACATGAGTCATTAAAATAAATTGATTCATGCTTTTGCAGACTGCTTAATGGTTGAGCTCATTTGCTTGGGAGATGAGCGTCAGTAAACATTTGATCCAAGTGCTGTAGATACATCAAAGAGATCTGGAAAAGTCACATAGCACTCACTATATAGGTGTTTGTCATTGTTTTAGGACATGTGGCTAGATTAGGGCCTGGTATTTTTATTTCTTGCCGTTTCTGTTGTTGTTGTGTCAGAGTTTGGATGAATCTTTATGTTTTATATTAAGAACTGACCAGGGAATCAGGAGACACAGGCTCTATTCTTAGTACAGTGGCACAGTCATTTTATAACCTTGGAGAAACCACCCCATGTGCTCAAACACCGGCTTCTTCATGTGACCGTGTGAAGGGGGTGGGGTGAGATCTGCGTGGTCCTGGAGTAGTTCTGGAATGTAGCCTGGGAACCCTGTTAGAGATAAGGTCTAGCATGGTCATCTACAGTGCCATTTCCTGTGTCCCCGAGGAACTGTCTCTTCCGGTGCTCCTGCTGTAATCCTCTGACTCCACCCTTTTCACTTCTTTCTGGATTTTTCTATAACCCCTACAATGTAGAGACCCAGAGTGCCACCACCAGGCTTCTCAGGGCAGAGTCTGGTTATTGCTTGGTGAACGAAGCAGATTTCTCCGGTGGGATTGGACCCTCTACCTGTTCTACTCTGCTGTCTGGCAGAGACCATGGTGTGCTGAAACATGGCATTGAGTATCAAAAGACCTAGTGTTGGCTTTTCCATGTGTAGGCCTTTCATTTAGCCTCAAGAAACCTGTTTCTCTTTCTTGATGTGTACCACCTGCCTCCTGTCTGTGAGGATCCGGATCCAACACATCTGAGTATAGATTTTGAAATATTAATTGATGGCCTCATTCGAGTTCTTTCTGTCCTGTAGTTAGTGCATTCTAAGGCAATTAAGCCACTGTTTATTGAGTACCAGTGATGAGGGCACTGGTAGGGAGTTCATACTTGTGTTGGGGATTTATGTAAACTTAAGTGTTAAGTACTGTAAGGGAGATACAGCCTAAGCCTCTGTGAAAACCTGGAGAGATGATTTCTGCTTGAAAGTATTTTTTTTCCTTTCTATTTGTTTTTTGAGACAGTCTTATGTAGCCCAGGCCAGTCTCAAACTCCCTACGTAGCCAAGGATGACCTAGGACTTTCGATGCCCCTTCCTTTGTTCAGTATTGGAATTACAGGTGTGTGCCAGCACACCAGATCTGTGTTTGCTGCTTGCGATAGAACCAGAACTTCATGCATGCTAGGCAAGCACTCTGTTTAGTAATTGAGCTGAGTCCTCAGCCCTTTTTGTTTCTTAGTCATGTAGCCCAGGTCTCCTTGAGCTCACAGGGTAGCTCAGGCTGGCTTTGCTGTCCTGATCCTCTTGCCTCTACCTTGTTCTCCCTCTACCTGGGAGAACAGGCATGTGTCACCAGACCCGGAGCAACACTGTGTTTTCTCTGTTTACTTTGTAGATGACTACGTGTTTAAAAGCTATTCTTGGACTTAGAACTTAGGCAAGCCTGTTCCACGTTAGGAGAGTTCCATAGGATTTAAAAAATAAATTGAGCGTTTGCATGTATGTGTGTGCACTGTGTGTGTGCCTGATACCTGTAGAGACCAGGAGGCCAGAGAGGGCACTGGATCCCACTGGGGCCAGAATTGCAGGTGGCTGTGAGCTGCCCAGTGCTGGACACTGAACCTGGGTCCTCTGCAAGAGCAACAAGTGCTCTTAACCACTCTGCATCTCTCCAGCCCCTCTGTTTTTCTATTCACTATATTGACCTGGTTGTCTCTTATAATTTAATAATTGCCTCTTTTTTTAAAGATGGTGTTACTTGCTAATTTAACGGACTTGCTTTCATGTCTACCTTTAATTCATTGGCAAGGATTATTTTATACCTTCTGGTTCAGGTTTACCATGTTAACATACCCTTCAGACTTGGCTCTGAAGCTTGAAACTGTAACTCTCAGCAGTGTGAGCTCGTGCAAAATGTCTGGAGCCTTTTAGTGTGCACGGAGTGGGCTCTCCTTCAAAGCTGGACTCCTGCACTCCACTCCTTACCCAGATCCTTTAGTCCACTTCACAGAGCGCCTTTCCCGTGTCTCCCCGGACATCTGTGGACTTGAGGCTAAGTGCCACCTGATGGCATGCTTGGCCTTCGTGTTTTCCTTGCGGGTAGAGTGTAGCGTGTCCATTTCCCAACGTTCAGCCTCCTGACTTTGTTTCTTTTCGTTATTTTAAAGACAAGACACAATTATTTAGTCTTTGCTTTTTTTTTTTCCCCCTAGAAACTTCCTGTGTCCTCTAAGTGTTCCTATCTCTGGTGATCTAGCTAAACAGGAAAGTTACTTCTGTGTGTTTGGAATTACTATTTCTGGAAGGAAACACCATCTTTTTTTCTTTTTTTTTGATATTTTTCACCGGTACTCAGTTCAGTATGAAATGGCTGATTTTTAGGTGGGATGTGTTTCAGTCTTACAAACTATTTAAGGGGAAGATTCTGCGTTCCTGGGCCGTGGAATGGAACGGATGCACATGTACCTGTCAGAACAGCATGCACCTTGTTGGCGAGTTGGGTGGTGCTTTACCTCTCCGGGGCCCTGGCTACTGGTTGAGGGATGGACGCACTTTCCCCCATTCGCTGGGATGCTGCCAGTCTGCAAGGTGCTGGTTTTCCTTCCTCCCTTGGTATTGGACTAGTGGCTCCTCCTGTAGTGCAAATAGCTGCAGAATGATATCGCTATGGCTACCGTTTGTATCGTTTATCCAGGAAGTATGAGCAGGCCTAGCTAGTTCTTTGTTAGTTGTATGTGTCTGCAAGTAAAGTAGATGTAAGGTATGGGGAAGAATTCATATGCAAACATTGAGGCAAATTAAACTTAGAATTTACCTTTGCTTTATTTTTTATTTCCTCATTTCCCCTATTTTGTGTCATGATTTTACTTAAAAATAACCTGGTAATTACAAAAATTGGAAAATACTGAAGACGGTTAATAAAAAAGCCATCCTTTGTCCCACCATTAGTGATCATCACTTATAGTATTCTGTTAGGTTTTTTTTTTTTTTTTTTTTTTGTGTGTGATTATTTATTTTTTGTTTTTACATCCTTACTGCTCCCTCCCTCCTCTCCTCCCAGTCTCTCCCTTCACCTCCCTCTTTCCCCTCATCCACTCCTCCTCTTCTATGTCTCTTAGAAAAGGGTGGGTCTCCAGTGATTATCAGCCAGCCGGGATATATCAAGTTGCTATTCTGTCAGGTTTTTTTTTTTCCTTCTGTGACAGGTTTCTTTGTGTAGCCTGGAACTCGATCTAAAGTCCAGGCTGGCCTCGAACTCACAGAGATCTCCCTGCCTCTGTCTCCCAAGTGCTGGGATTAAAGGCGTGTGCCACCATTGCCCTGCTATTCTGTCAGTTTTTTTTTTTTTTTGGTTTTTCGAGATAGGGTTTCTCTGTGTAGCTTTGCGCCTTTCCTGGAACTCACTTGGTAGCCCAGGCTGGCCTCGAACTCACAGAGATCCGCCTGCCTCTGCCTCCCGAGTGCTGGGATTAAAGGCGTGCGCCACCACCGCCCGGCTATTCTGTCAGTTTTTAAAATGTACTTCTTTGAACCTTGTTTGCCACGTTGGCAGTGGTCAGTGCCTGTTAGTTCATTGTAGAACCACAGGTCACTGTAGTAGAGACAGCCCTGTTTTCACATGCATGTTTCTATATAGTCACATTTGTATGTTACGTGCACGTTACTGTCTTACCAACTGTGAAAATGTCATTTTCAGTGTGGATGATCTGCGCATTCATTGAGAGTCTCTGGGTGGAACGGTCAGGACTCATGAGCAGGTTCAGGATCTCTGGTCACCCTAGAGCTTGTTAGACTACTCTGAATGGCTGAAGAGAGGTGTGTGTGCACATCCCTTCTGTTGGCTCAAAGGTGGGGGGGCTTCAGTGTAATTCCGTGTAAGACATCACGTGATATAGTTAAACACAGAGCTGTGTACTTCTGTAATCTTAGAGAATGTGCTCACTAAGAATGACTTCTCTGGGTTAGAGAAATAGCTCAGTGGTTAAGAGCACCGTGGCTGCTCTTGCAAAGGACCTGGGTTCAATTCCTAGCACCCACATAGCCTCTCTGTCTGTCCAGTTTCAGGGGATTTAGCACCCTCTTATGGCCTGCATGGGCATTGCATGGGGTTCACAGCGAGCATGAAGGCAGACCACCTAAACACATTTAAAAAAGATTCCTCCTTGGCTTGATCTGTTTGGGAGGCACCCAGGCAGTGGGACCAGATCTTGTGCTCATTGCATGAGTTGGCTGTTTGAAACCTGGGGCCTATGCAGGATTGTTTGGCTCGGCCTGGGAGGAGGGGACTAGACCTACCTGGACTGAGTCTACCAGGTTGACCTCAGTCTGTGGGGAAGGCTTTGCCCTGGAGGAGATGGGAATGGGGGGGGGGGTTGGGGGGAAGGTGAGGGGGACGGGAGGGGGGAGAACAAGGGAATCCGTGGCTGATATGTAGAACTGAATTGTATTGCAAAATAAATTAATAAAAAAAAAATAATAGGCAGATCATTTTAGTAGCTAATATATATAATTTGTCAGGTGATTTTCAGATTTTATGGTATAAAAATCACTAATAAAATACTAAACTTGAGAGTTAGAGAAATGGCTCAACAGTTGCTGCTTTTGCAGAGAACCTGAGCTCATTTCTTAGCACCTACATGAGGTGACTCTCAAGTACCTATAATTCCACCCACTGAGAATCTGACACTTTCTTCTGGCCTCCATGGGCAGACACATACATATGGCATATTCACAATATAGAAATGAATAAAATAAATATTTTTGAAAAAAAAAAAAAGATTCCTCCAAGAGCTGATTACTCTTCTAGGATTACCCTCTGATTTTTATGTTTGCCAGTGGTGCCTTTCTTTCAGTCTGGCTCCAGATTTAGTCTTTACTGTGACGGCCCCTGTTTGACACTAAAGTTACTGCCTTATTTTAGGTAGATATGTATGTATGTATGTATGTATGTATGTATGTATGTATGTATGTATGACTTTGGGAGAGGGACTTACTCTGTAGTTCAAGGTGGCTTGGAATTCCCTGTCTAGTCCACACTGCTCTCAAACTGATAGCGGACCTCAGCCTTAGCCTCCTAAGTGCTGAGGTCACAGGCTTATACCACCATACCTGGCCGTCCCAGGCTTTACCTTCTCCCAAGTGCTGAGGTCACGGGCTTATACCACCACACCTGGCCGTCCCAGGCTTTATTCTCTTTCTTGCTGTACTGTGGAGACTGCCTGACAGTCAAACTCTTTCCCTCCTCTCTAAATACAAAGCTGAAGTATTTCCTGCCCATTCCTGGGGGGTGGGGATGGGGGTGGGGGCGACTTCCCTGCTTCTCTGCCTTTCTTGTAGCTTTCAACAATTGTCTTAGAAAAATTGGAATATTCCATATACAGAGGAAGCACATATTATTCATAGAAGTGGCGTTGTGGTGGCACAGCTTACATTTGTTTGGTTTCTGTTTGTCGGTGTTTTGCACACACACGCACATATATGGTTTTAGAAATTGTATCAGTCTGGGTGGTGTGTAGCCTTTAGTAAACACTATTCTGTAAACATTTTTGCCTGTCCTCCATTGCTTTGTTCTGTAATGCAGGTATGTTCTGGCCTGTGCCTCCTGCTGGACCTTGAGTCCTCACATTCTTCCATCTGTGTCCTTAGCGCTAGCTTTGCATCCTTGGTGTTTGGTAGATGTGGCACGTTATACTAATGGCTGTATTAATGTTACGTTGTTTCTTGTCTTTTACAGGTAATGTGGCTTTAGATAATCTGCAGATAAAAGAAAATGCTCTGGTAAGGGTTATTATTTTTTTTTAAGTTATGCTTAATAGCTCAGTTAATTTGCAGGCTCTTAGAAATGTTTGGTTACTAGGCATCTGTACCAGGTACCAGATAAAGTGACTGAGTCACTCCAAGCTGGGTTCCTTATTTAACTATTTGCCATTGGAAATTATGGATTAAAGATTTACAGTTTTCCGCAAATGATCAAAATAATATTTTCTTTTTTCTTTTGCAAAATGTTATTTCCATGACTTAATTGGATTGTATAGCTTTTTAGTATTTTTTGCAAAATGGTTTGTTCCATGACCTAATTGTATAGCTTTGCTGTCTCCATTTGTCTTACAGAAATATTTTTCTTCAGATTATCCTTAGACATTTTCCAGGCAAATTAGGGCTTGGTGCTAACCCGTGATCTAAATGATATGGAAGTAATGCCGTGACAGGGTAGCCAGGGTGTACTGAGGTAACAGTAAGGTAGGACTGGCACTTTAGCTTTAGGGAGGAATTTGCATCATTTGCTGTTGTTAAGCTAAAGGCAAGTAGCATTCACCCTTCCCATACCCAGTGAGGTTCAGTTTAACATGTTATGCAAATCTGTAGCCAGAAATTTCTCTGGTCCTGCCTGCCCCCCCCCCCCCCCAAATTGGGACAAATCTCTCCTACCTGCACGTCCCACAGCTGCTGGGTCAAGTAAACACACAGAGGCTTACATTATTTACAAACTGTATGGCCTATGGGTAAGGCTTCTTGTTAGCTAGCTCTTATAACTTAACTCAACCCATTTCCATTAATCTATACAGAACTGAAGTCTGTGATATCTCTTAAGAATTCATCATATTTCAGATTTCCTGCATGCATGCTTGTATGCATGTGTGCGTACATGCTTCTTTTTCTTTTTTTGAGATAGGGTCTCGTGTAGATAATGTTAGCTACAAATTCACTACCTAGTTAAGGCTTACCTTGAATTCCTAATCCTCCTGCTTCCATTTCTCAAATGCCGAGATTACAAGCTTGTGCTAGATTTTCTTTTTTCTCAGTTTCAGTTTCCTAATGTGCTTGAGCACTGGTTCAGTAGCAGAACCTGCCGTGGCCTTGTGGCTTGCCGAGATGAGAAAGAGAGCCTGGCACATTGGAAATACTCAGAGTAGTTAACTGTCCCCCCTGACTGCAGGTGGCATGCCTCCATTTTTAACATTTTATTTAAAAATTTAGAATGTAACAATTCTGTTGCTAGAGGTTAGAGTCAAGTTCATTTTTTCTCAATTTATGAGAAGATTTTGTAAGCAAATAAGTATAAATACAACTGTGGGCACAGTATTCATTAACATCTCCAAAAGACAGATTGAGCTGTCAGCCAAATTTGAGTTCTGGTTAAAATTAAGATAAGTTACTTTATAATTTATAGACTTTATGACTTAAAACTAGCCCCCTTTCACAATATAACCAAATCAGTTTTATTTATGTATTTTTTAAAAATAGTTTTGTGGATTGAATCTATGTCTTTCTGTGCTGGGCAGGTGCTTTCACACTGTGCTGTTTCCCTAGCCTGAAGTTTTGCTTGGGAATGGGAACTTTATTCATTGTTAAAATTATTCCAGGAGAATAAAAATGAGCACAGAGCTGGGACAGTGGTGGCGCACACCTTTAATCCCAGCACTTGGGAGGCAGAGCCAGGCGAATCTCTGTGAGTCCGAGGCTAGCCTGGGCTACATAGTGAGTTCCAGGGTAGGCTCCAAAGCTACACAGAGAAAACATGTCTCAAAAAACCAAAAAAAAAAAAAAAAAAAAAAAAAGCAGGGGACAGCATTTATTAGGTGACTTATGTTGAACATGCCTGTCCTGACCCCTGGAGAACAGAGTCACCGCTTATTCCAATTCTTTTGTCAAAGGTGCTGTGATCAGTTCCTCTGCACCTAGAGTGTTTGTAGAATTGTTTGATCATGAACTTGGATTCATAGTTAATTGAACCCTACAGTATTGTAGTTGAGTGTTCAAATAGTCACAGTATTCATACATGTTAAGTAATAACTAACAGCAAGTCTGCACTGACTGGTTAAAGTTGAATAATTCTGAAGATTTGTCCTCTTTATGAATGAGAGTTATGGCAAAAGTTATTGCTGTTGGTTGGCATGTATAATATCTCAGAGGAATTATAGTTTGGTAAATAGTATGTTAGAGCCTTCTTTTCAGGGGGTTTTGTTTACTCATTTGCTAAATGTATTAGCTGAAAGAATTATTCAGTGATTGTTTTTAGTGACATAAGCATATGGCCTCTGTTCTTTCCCATTCCATGCATATCAGATAAACAACGTCCATCTGTTTCATTTATTAAAATAACCTGTTCGTACAATTATTTTCCTTACGAACTCCTTTCTATTTATAATTTTGCTTCTCTGTGACTTCTTTATGTAAAACTACCATTTAATGAAGCATTCATAGCCATGAATTACTCAACTGTTTACTGTTGATGTACAGAAGTGATTTGGGGGTTGCTTAAAGAAGTCCTGTCATTTTTTCTTTCTTCTGAAGAGTGAATTGGATGTTCCTTTCAAAGTCAAGGCTGGCCAAATTGGTAAGTACTTCACTCCTCATTGAATTACTTAGTCCTTTGGAGTTCTTGTTTTACCCAAGAAGTCACCTTTGCTTTACCAAAAGTGGGGGAAGTTTTTTGGTTTATTTTCAGAGTTTAGTTATTTAGAAATAATTAATTTCAGAGTTCTAAACCTAATGTGCATCATATATGATACTTAAGTATTTTTTTTTAAAACAAAGGGATAGAAAATTACTCTTTAAAAATGGAAGGACATTTGAACTGTGATGGTCACGACCTCCAGGCTTTGGCTTTACTACATAAAACATCTTTGGTTTCAAAGCTGATAACCTGGTTTCCTATACATTTTCTTTATATATGTGAAAGTCATACAATTTAAAACTCTGTTGACTAGACTGTAAATGAAGCCATTTCCCTCATGTTTGTTCACCCATTTTCACTTGATGTGTTATGCAGCAGTGTGGTATGGAGGATATGATTTGGTAAGTACGAAGTCTCCTTCCTTGCAGCTAAACTCTTATCTGTCATCCATAACTCAGCATATGTGTCTGCTGAAGAAAATTTTCAATAGGAGATTTAATCTACAGAGCTCTCTCAAATAATCCATGTGACCTAGTTTTACTTTAACTTAAAGAAACAGAAATGTCTATCTGTATCTATCACTTATTTGTCTAGCATCTATTATCTATCTATCTATCTATTTATCTATCTATCTATCTATCTACCTACCTACCTATCCTTCCTATCTGTCTATCATCTATCTATTGATCATCTACTATCTCTCTATCTCTTTGTATCTATCTTATCTATCTATCTATCTATCTATCTATCTATCTATCTATCTATCTAATCTGTCTATCTATCCCATCTGTCTGTCTGTCTGTGCATCCACCCACCCATCCATCCATCCATCCATCCATCCATCCATCATCTATCTATCATCTACCATCTATTTCTCTATCTCTCTTTGTATCTGTCTCTCTGTCTGTCTATCTCTCTATCATCTATCCATCATATCATCTATCTGTCTCTCTAGGTGGGTTACTGTTACTTTAGAATTTGACTTAAAGACTCATTTGTCCACTCCTCCCCTACTGCTAGGTTACATTATTTTCCTTCTTCAATCACTATTCTGCTAAATTTTAGGACTTTGTTCTTTACTGCTTTAGCATCATTTCCACCTTTTATTGAAAATAGATGTTTTTCTCACATAATACATCCTGATTACCATTTTCCCTCCCTCTGATCTTCCCAGTTCTTCCCACCTCCTCTCACATCTGGATCCAGTCTCTTTCTGTCTCTCATTAGAAAACAAACAGGCTTCTAAAGGATAATAATATAATAAATATAAACTAATCTAACAAAACTTAACACATTGGAATTGGATAAAACAAACAGAAGGAAAAGAGCCCAAGAGAAGGCACAAGAATCAGATGCCCACTCATGTGCATGTTTAGGGATCCCATGAAAACACTAAACTGGAATCCATAATACATATGTAGAAGACCTTGTACAGACCCATGCAGACCCTGTACATGTTTCCTCAGTCTCTGTGAGTTCATATGAGCTTTGATCATTGTTGATTTTAGAGGGTCTTGTTTTCTTGGGGTCTTCCATCCCCTCTGACTCTTACACTCTTTCTGGCCTCATCTTCCTCAGGGTTCTTTGAGCCCTGAGGGGAGGGAGTTAACAGAAACATTCCATCTAGGCTATGTCTGGCTGTGAGTCTCTGTATTTGTTCCCATCTACTACAGGAGGAAGCTTTTCTGATGTTGGGTGAGCAAGGCACTGATCTATGAGTAGAGCAGAATGTCATTAGGAGTCATTTTATTGCTACATTTTTATTATTAATTTTTATTTGGTTTTCTCTTAGGTCCCTGGACTATGTAATCTTAGGTTCTTTTTCCTCCAAGCACTGTTGGGTATGGCTTCCATCTTATGGAATGGGCCTTAAGTCAAATAAGACATTGATTAACTCCCACAAGCTTTGTGCCACCATTGCCCTAGCATATCTTTCAGGCAAGACAGCATCGGAGATTGTAGGGTTTGTATTTATGTTTCTCCTTTGATATATTCAGAATATCTTTCTCCAAAGATGCTAGAACCTCTGTGAAGGCACTCTTGGTACTGGAAGCTTCATCTGGTGACAAGAGATTGCCAGTTGAGGCTCTGTCTCCCCCATTATCTGTCTATTTCATTTAGATAGCCTTCATATATATAAATTTTAGAAAGCTTCTGCTGTATTATATTTCCATAATACCCATCCAATAATCCTTAATTTTAATCTATATCTCCCCATATTCCCTCCCTCATCTCCTTCTCTCCTCTTTCTCCCTACTTAATCCTCCCATTCCAGTCCTTTCCATCCATTCATAATTATCTATTCTATTTCCCTTTCCTAATGAGATCTGTCTGTCCCCTCAGTCCCTTACTGTATACCTAACCTCTGTGGTTCTACAGATTTTAGCTTGGTTATCAATGACTTACTAGCTAATATCCTCATATAAGCAAATACATGCCATATTTGTTTTTCTGGGTCTCCGATACCTCAGAATGATTTTTTTTCTAGTTCCATCCAATTACCTGGGAATTTCATGTTTTCATTTTTTTAAATGGCTGAGTAATACTCTATTGTGTAAATGTATCACTTTTTCTCTATCCATTCTTCTGTTTAGGGATATCTAGGTTTTTTCTAATTTCTGGCTATAATGAATAGAGCAACAATGAACATGTTTGAGCAAGTGTCATTGTGGTAGGATTAATCATCCTTTGGGTAGATGCCCAAGAGTGGTATAGCTGGATCTTGAGGTAGATTGATTCCCGTCTTCCTGAGAAATCACCACACTGATTTCCATAGTGGCTGTATAAGTTTGCACTCCCATCAGCAATTGAGGAATGTTCCCCTTACTCCACATCCTCGCCAGGATGAGCTGTCATTTGTTTTTATTGATCTTGGCCATTCTGGTGGTGAAAAATGAAAGCTCAAAGTAGTTTTGTTTTGCATTTCTCTGATGACTAAGGTTGTCGAACATTCCTGTAAGTGTTTCTTAGCTATTTGAATTTTTTTCTTTTGAGAATTCTCTGTTTAGATCTGTACCCAATTTTAAAATTTGGTTATTTGTTTCCTTGATATCTACTTTTTTTGAGTTCTTTATGTATTTGAGCTTGAACTACATAGCAAATTCAAGGCCAACAAGGGCAGCTTAGACTCTGCCTCTAAAGAAAAGGTAGAATGTGTGGTTGGGAGACAGCTTAGTGAAGCAGTTGCCTGGCATGTGTGGGGTTCCTGGGTTCAGTCTCCAGTACCACATACACTCATAAATGAGACTGTCATGTAACTAACTGAATTATTTCAGGACCTTTTTGGGGGATGACTTGATAAGTCAGGGTAAATGGAGAGAAGGGTAAGGAACGGGCAGTCCTTTTCTGTTAAAGGGCTGTTGCCTGTGTTTTTGATCTTATACTCACTAAGAAGGCAATTTCTTGTGAGGAGGTCATAAAGTTATGTGTAGGTTGTCCATTGTAAATATAGTTGTTACTCACTCTGAAAGTATAAGAATTAGAAGTGATCCAGAAGTGTGCTGACATGACTTATAGGCTCCTCTGACCTGGAAGCCATGAAACAAACTCAACAGCTTTGCAAGCTGAAGAGAAATGAAATAAAAATATTTCGATTATTTTAAATTATATGGATGTGGCTCTGTGTGTGTGTGTGTGTGTATGTGCACATGAATGCAAGTGCCCACAGAGGCCAAGGGTGCCCTTGGAGGTGGAGTTAAAGGTGTTTGTCAGTCACCTGATATGGGTCCTCTGAAAGAGCAGTATGTGTGCTTAACTTATCCACTGAGCCATCTCTCTGGCCCTTGAGAAATGAAAATTTTAATGCAGAAATAATTTGATATTCTATCCCTGGCACTACATTTCCACATTAAACTGACTTGGTTACATAGCTGTCCAATTGACCAGAATATTCTCCCTTGTAGAACATTATTTTATTTCCTTTCAGTTTGTTGTATTGTTTTTCAATTTGTTTGAATGGTGAGCACCTTTTTTTAAACTCTGCCAGTGATCCTGGTCATACGACTTCATATCCACAAGCGAGTCAAATCAGATTCCTTTCTAATAAATCTTGCTAGCAGCACTCACCTGATATCTATATTTTTTAAAATGATAATGATGGGGACCAGAGAGATGGTTCTGCAGTGAAGAGCACTGGCTGCTCTTGCCCTTGCAATCCTCAGCACCCACATGACAACTCACATCTCCTAACCCCAGTTACAGGGATCCAACACCCTCTTCTGGCCTCCACAGGCACCGGGCATGCATGTGGTATACATACATGCATGCTGCCCACACAGCCATACACATAAAATAGATAAATAAAAATTATGATGAAGGAAGGTGTTTGATATTTTATTTTTGGAACATGGAAAACTTCAGGAGTAGGAAAGGTTAGGACAGAATTGTAATCATGACAACTGGCTAGGACATTAGCTGTCTGTGGCCTTGGAAAGAGGAGTTTGGAAAAAGATAAAGAGATAATGAAAAGGTACCCCAAATGATTTCACCTGTTTCAGAAATCAGATCTCCTCTCTCTTCTGCATGCATAGCCTTCTCCTCATACAACACCTAATATTAGGGCCATAGTTCTTCTGTAAGAGTGATAGTTTTTATGGGCTCATTTCTGAATGTCATTAGACTGACTTTGAACTTGCTGGTGGTGAGTCTGGCTTTGAACTCCTGATCCTCCTGCTTCTGTCTCCCAACTGCTGGGATCACAGGTGTGCACCACCATGCTCAGCTTAATACCATTGTTTCTAAGAGAGAAGGTACGTTCTGCTTCTGAGTGATTTGTCAGTACATAATTGTAAACTAACAAATCTGAGTTGTATAGCATTAGCAACGTAAAAGAAGATAATGCTGGCTGTGAAACAGCATGCCTTGCCTTCAGATCTGGCCTGTTCCACTCATCGCTGTTTGACCTGCTGCCCACATTCATAAAGGAGAGAAGGGACTTCTCTGCTGCTTTGGTTCCTGTTTGCACAGACACTACAGTGACCGTGTTGATGGCCACGGGCAGTACTTACAGTGGCTGTGTTGATGGCCACGGGCAGTACTTACAGTGACTGTGTTGATGACCACAGGCAGTACTTACAGTGACCGTGTTGATGGCCACGGGCAGTACTTACACTGGCTGTGTTGATGGCCACGGGCAGTACTTACAGTGGCTGTGTTGATGACCACGGGCAGTACTTACAGTGACCGTGTTGATGGCCACGGGCAGTACTTACACTGGCTGCGTTGATGGCCACGGGCAGTACTTACAGTAGCTGTGTTGATTCAGTTGCTGGTGAGGCTGGAAGATTGTGTCTTCTGGTGTGTCCAGTGCAGAGCTCTGACTCCAGCATCTTCACTGATGACCTCGCTGGACACAGATGATTAGTTTTGCCTCTCTGAGACTGAGCTGCCTTTTCCTTTTCCAGATTTCTGTGATTTCTGTTTGATTTATCAAATGAGGTATTGTCATAAAGTTGAGAAAGTATAAAATACACATTTTAAATATCAACCCCTCCCCCTTTTCTTCTGGAGTGACAAACATACCAAGTGCCTGGAGAGTTTTGTACTTTTATGGGAAATGAGAGATTTATTTGTATCTTCTTCAGCAGTCAAATAAGGATTTAAGACGGGAATTGTGTTTCTTTAGATAAATTAACTTTGAAGATTCCCTGGAAAAACCTTTATGGAGAAGCAGTCGTTGCCACCCTAGAAGGATTATACCTGCTTGTGGTCCCTGGAGCAAGTATGTCGTTTTACACTGTAATCATTCAGTGACATTGCAATCAAGTGAAATTGTTCCCCTCTGAGGTTCTCTACTAAAGAGGAGCGAGAACGTATGTAAGACACTGACCCTGTGTTCATAGGGCAGTGAAGAAGCATACGGTTATATATGTAGACACGTGTGCCGGCACATTTGTGTACCAAGTGCTTTTCTGTTGTTGATGAAGACAGTACAGTCAGTCTGTTTTAACTTTACTCCCCTCGAGTACTTATTTGGTATCTGAAGCTTTTTTAAGAGTTATTAGGCAGTTGTTGACAGATGTACTATTGAAGAATGAATTGAAGTAAGAAATTTAACATGTACCAGTATGTTAACTTACGTATTGTTAAGACTGGAAACTTTTCCCATATTTTGTTGCTTCTAAAATTTTAAGCAAGTGTTCTTTCACACGTGTGTACCAGGTTGTTTCTTCCTTAGGAATTGCAATATTTTAATAATAGTTAATATTTTGAGATACCGAAGCTTATTATCTTATTATTGTTATTGCTGTTTTCAGCTAAGATGGACAATATGAGAAAAATCTAAATGCTTTGGGAAAAATTACTCAGTTTCCCAACCATAATATGGATATAGTGTTTATTTTTCATCTTGCTTGTTTCACTGTCTACAGTACTAGCTTCCTTGTTTAGTAGTTACCAACTAAATACATATTTCTTCAATGCTTTTTGTGTATCATGGTTGTCAAGGTGGTACTGAAAAGTTTTGAAAGGTAGTGAATATTAACTGTTTCATTGCTATTATGAAATACTATGATTATTTCCCTTTTTGTCTCTTAAAAATTGTTTTCTTAGTTCATCATACAGATAATGCCTCTCATCATGGCAGCTTAATATATGTGCTACTATATTTCATTCAAAATCTCCTTCTTATAGATTTTTTTAAACTTTTGTATTTTCTTAGAATATTATTATCAGATATGAGATTACAGATAAAATGATGTGTTAGGATTATTAATTACCCCCCAGATACTTTGTGAAAACACTTTTATCAGTCTACATTAATATCAGATAATAGATGTAATTATTCATTTTTTGTTTGTTTATTTGTTTATAGTTTTTTTTGAGGTAAGACTTCTCTGTGTAGCCCTGGCTGTCCTGGAACTCACTTTGTAGACCAGGCTTGCCTTAAACTCGGAGATCCTCTTATCTTTGCCTCTGGAGTGCTCAGATTAAAGGCATGCACTACCACACCCAGCTTTTATTTATTTTAAAAATTTATTTATTTATGTGTATTTGTGTGTGCCTGTGTGAGTTTATGCTCACCACTTGTGTGCAGGTGCCCCTGGAGGCTGGAAGAGGATGTCAGATCTTCTGGAACTTGTGAGCTGCCTGATGTGGTGCTGGGAGCTTTACTTGGGTCCTCTGCAAGAGCAACAAATGTTCTGAACCACTGTACCACATCTCCAGCACTCACTTATTTTTATAGATACTAATTTTTACCAGTCAGGCAGTGGCAGCGAGTGTTCAGACCCATTTTTCTGTCTTCTGCTTTTCTCTTTGAGTTATCTACCCAGCCTTTCTCGTCTTTTCTGTTTTTTAGCTACCTTCCTCCTTCTAATTTCTGTCCTTTTTTCCTTTGTGATGCTTTAAACAAATAGGAATCATTTATGTGCAAATGGTTTTATATAATCATTTAATGTAATTTTTATGTAAAAATGTAAATTTTTATAGGTTAATCTTTGCAGAAGTGTTTTTTGACATATAAAAATGATGTTAGCATATGATTATAACGAAGTTAAAGTTTCTCATTTGTGTACTGATTCACTTCTTTTTGTGAGAATTAACTGTGTGTTTTTAGGTATTAAGTATGATGCTGAGAAAGAGGAAAAATCCTTGCAGGACATTAAACAGAAAGAACTTTCCCGTATTGAAGATGCCCTTCAAAAGGCAGCAGAGAAAGGTACAGCAAGTTTATTTTAAATACCTAGACACTTATATTTCAGACATATTTAATATCATTTCCTACCTTCTTTTTTCTTGTGTTTTTTGTTTTTTTAAGACAGAGTTTCTCTATATAGCCCTGGCTGTCCTGGAACTCACTCTGTAGACCAGGCTGGCCTCGAACTCACAGAGATCTGCCTGTCTCTGCCTGCCAAGTGCTGGGACTAAAGGCTTTCATAGACTTTCTTAAGCTCAGTTCCAAAGAAGGAACCTTCTTTTCCAGTCTTGAAATGCCATTTATAAATATTTCATTGACCAACATTGAGGATTGATTGCTTTTGTCTAGTGACTGTTTTATTCTGAGTTTCTGAAGATAGCTGTGTTTTGAGTAACATTGAGATAGGTGTATTTTATGTGTGCATTCATCTTAAGCTGCGATTTTGTAAGGTGACAAGGTTAAGCTGTCACAGTGCAGACGTGGCTAGACGCTGCTGCTGTGATCCTATTTCCCCATCTCTTCAGGAGATAAAAGATTTCCACAAGTCTTTTCTTCAGGTCTCACCATTTTAACACCCTCAAAAATTTGTTTTTATCTAAGATAAATTTGATAACTATGTTACATTTTGATTTTGACTTTGGTTTCTAAAGCCAGATCAGAATGAAAGGAAAAGCATCATTAGTCTGTAGTGTGATGATTGAAGAACTCTTCCAGATTCCAGCTTGTTAATCTCTTTAAAATCAAACCATATCTGTTTCTGACTGAGGTGTAACTTACTAGCATTTCACCGCATTTTCCAGTCATTTGGTGTGTGTGGGGTTCAGCAATGACGACTGATAGTCTCTGATAATGTAAAGCAAATATTTTTGAATTTTATTATTTCACTCTATGTACAAAATTTCTTTGTTTCTACAAAGAAAACAGGATAAGACAAGGCAAATATTAACTTAAAAAATGACCTGAATTGCAGTTACACACAGTGAGGGCTCTTTCTGTCGCGCTGGTAACATGAATCAGTGAGAACTCTGTTTTGAAATGACTTCTTGAGCTGAGTGTGGTTGTTTAGCTCTGGCTACTCTGGAGGTTGATGTGGGAGACCCTGTGGCCCAGTAGTGTGGGCTGGTCTGGGCAACATAGGAGACCCGCCTTAAACAGTTGCAGCAACAGTATCTGCTCCTGGAGCTTCCTTGTCACTGACCCTAATCCCTTTCCGTCTGAGGAATGTTTTTCTTATGCAGAAATGTTGAGTCTTTACTAGAAGTTACTAATGCCAGTCATAATACAGAGGCTACTATAACGGAAGAAAATGGTTCTCTTTTCCACTTTAGAATGTTACCTTTCCATTGAAACTTAAATAGTTTGCATCTTTAGGAAGAGTTTATCTGTGTTGCTTCTTTGTACAGAATAAAGCATGCTGAGGTTTTCTGAGGGAAGTCCAGTAGGATTTTTAAAAATCAGTTTTGTTTCATTAGTGTATGTAGAAATAGTTCAATAAAAATGAGGTGTGATACTCAGAGAGCCTTAGAATTTCATTTCTTTCTATAGATTTTCCAGAGTAAGTATATTTTCTTAATTCACATGCACACACACACACTGTGCACACATATGCACACACACGTGCACATACATGCACACACATATATCCATCTAGGCATAATGGCATATTTAGGTATACTGATACATAATTATACATTTATAGTAACATATGTAATTCATATGTTACCTTTTGTGAAATCTCCAACTCCCTTTTTGGCAGGACTACCTGTAATTGCTTAAAAAGTACTTTATTATTTCCAGTGCTCTGTAAGAAGGTATGAACTGATCTGTTTTAGTAATTGATAGTTTAATTGGGATACTGATAACGTCCTATGCATTTTGTCCTTTGTGCTTATGAGATTTTTGACTGCTAGGTAGTTAGTGCTTAGCCCTGAGCTGACATGTTTGGGTCTGGTGGAGACTCATGATTTCTCTGTAGAGGGTGAAGAGATGTGGAGCTGGTCTTGCGTGAGTAGGTCTGTTAGGTCTGTACAGTATGTAATGCAAACATGGCAGCTTCTTGGGTGATAAATTTTAGGATTTGTTGGAATGTATTTAAAATTCAGGAAATGGGGCCTGGGGAGACGGCTCAGGGGTAAAGGCGCTTGCCCCCAAGCCTGACGACCTGAGTTCGATTCCCCAGACCCACATGGTGGAAAGAGAGAACTGACTCCTGCAAGTTGTTCCCTGACTTCTGCTTGTTGCCTTGTTCACACATAAATACGTAATAAAAACATAATACTAAAAAAATAAAATTCAGAACGTGAAATTCAGGTTTTCACGTACTGGTTCTGAATGTAAAATAGTTGAATTTAGTAATTGTTCTCAATATGCTGAGAGATTATTTTCCTGTAACTGAAGAAATTCATTTAATCATTTTGACTGCAATTGTAAATATTCTTTCCTAGTTTCCATGGCTATGCATCATCTTCTGATGATGCTTTTCATGTGAATGATAAATATGTCCTTTAAGTACTTTACCTCTTACCATACTAATTAATAGTTATTACCTAATTATCACATTTCTTCAGACTTACCTTCCTAGTCTTTCTTGGTTTTAAAGCGCAATGGCACCTTTGCCTGTGTAGCGACTTGGGGAGATAAGAGAGGGGGTGCTCCGGCCTTCCTGGGCAGATAATAGGAGCAAAGATAAAACCCTCATGTTGACATACCTGAAAACATGTAACTTCTTAAAATACCGCTACCATTGTTTGGAACAGAAACTGAAGTTTTTCATTTCACTTTCAGTGAATTTACTTAGCTGTAAAAATAACCTTTTTCTCCTTTCATTTCTCTGGAGTGACTTTCTGTACTTGGGAAGGCAGTTACACACAGCTTCCCATATGTTAACTTCCCTGTTGAAAATGTTAATTTCACAAGGTAATGTACACGTACACTTAAAAATTCAGTGGTTCCCCATGACACTTAGGGTGACAGGTGGCAGTCCCCTGTGCACACTTTGCTGTCCTTCACACCCTTTTCTTCGAGATCAGCTTATGTTTTAGGAGCATCAATGCTGTCATTTTCTGATTTGCTAATGTGTGACATTACCCCAGACTTCTTGTTATGCTTGTCAAGGAGTTTGCATCTTGCTGTTTCTTTCCACGCGAACTCCCTGTCTTCTCCTGTTGACATGAGCCCCAAAAGCCACGGCACGATGCCCTCTGCATCTTCTCAAAATCTGGATAGGTCATGACTGCTGGCCAGTTACTCTCTGTGACTAGGCTTCATTTGGGAGGGAAATGGGGGAGGGTGCTGTGACTCAGTGGGCAAAGGGTGCAGGTAGCCTATCTGCAAGGAACGTGTCACACTAAAGTAAGATGAGACTTTCTCATCTGACTTGAAAATGAATGGCAAGTGTCATAGGAACTTAATGAACATGGGCAAAATGACAGGCGGGGAGAGAATCCAGACAGCAGATCCGTGTTGTGTTTGAAAATGAAAATCACAGGAAGACCTGAACCATCACTGCTGTTTACCCGCCCTGAACAGTTTGATGGCTCTGACTCTCACATTGGAGAATTTTTGGTGTAATAGGAAAATACGGTTTGTATGTGGAAAGGACGGACCCGGTGTCACTGGGAATGTCTCCTTAGGAGTGGGTGGTTTTACTGTTGCCGACTCTTCACTCGCCCCGTCACGTGGTTTCTGAGTCTTTGCAGTTAAGTTTAGGGGCATTTTCCAAGCAAAACTAAAGGTGTCTTACAATGCTTTGCCTTTCGGTTTCTGCTGCCGTGGGATGCAGGTGCACACTCAGGGGAGTTCATGTATGGCTTGGAGAACTTGCTTTACAAGGACGTCAAGCCTGGTGGGTATGCATGGTTAATTATACTTCACTTCCTGAATGTGATGTTCTCATCCATGTCTGAGTGTTTAGTGGAGTCCATTCGATGGTATGCCACCCTTTGAGAAATATGGAAATGTAATTCATGTTCATGCCCTCG
Source organism: Peromyscus californicus insignis (assembly GCF_007827085.1). Taxonomy (NCBI): domain Eukaryota; kingdom Metazoa; phylum Chordata; class Mammalia; order Rodentia; family Cricetidae; genus Peromyscus; species Peromyscus californicus. The sequence goes on from NW_026294402.1 coordinate 62,764,731, forward strand.
CCCTCCCTTCCTCTTCCCTCCCCTCTGCAGCCATTCACTCATTCACTGAGTCTTTTGAGCGTCTTCTGGGGCAAACTCTATGCTGGGGGCTTGGTGTTTGTGGATGAGCACGCAGAGTTCACTGCCCCTGTGGAGCCAGCTCCCATAGTGTCAGATGATGATGAAATTCCTACTGCCCTTTGGCCTTAGTTTCTAGTGTGGTAGTAGTCCTGCCCACCTGACTACTTTCTCATGCTTACAGCAGAGATTTTCAAATTTGCAAGAAGCAGTAAGATGATTTTTTTTTTTTTTGTAATACTTCATTCAGAGCCTCAAGGTGGGACTTCTGCATCTTCTCATGCCCTCCCTGATTGTGGAATCTTCTCTAGTCTGCTGCCCCGTGCAGTGTTTTGAAACCTGAAGCTTCACAAAGGCAAATTGAAGGCTGTTTGCTGTAGGATTTAGAAGGGAACCTTTTGTACACTAGGATTTGTACCAGATATATAGCAACAGTTTTTACTATTTTAAGTAAAATGTTATGTTTTTATAACTCTTCAGGATTTTTTAATGTTAATTTAATCATACTTTAGATTTGCTGGTAAATGGATCTGCATCTCAAATTTTATTCTTATTTTTATTTTTTTTTTTTTTGTTTTTTCGAGACAGGGTTTCTCTGTGTAGCTTTGCGCCTTTCCTGGATCTCGCTCTGTAGACCAGGCTGGCCTCGAACTCACAAAGATCCGCCTGCCTCTGCCTCCCGAGTGCTGGGATTAAAGGCGTGCGCCACCACCGCCCGGCACATCTCAAATTTTAAACAATGAGTACTATGTTAGAATTCTCATGCAGATAGAAGCTTCTTTCATATTTGTGCTCATTTTGACAGTGGGGAGAGCTTGCATGGCAGAGTCATAGTGTGAAGTGAAGTTATCTCGAGGACAGTTGTTCTTTTTACAGATCTGCCATGGTAGTGACCACGGCTGACTGCTGGTTGTTACTTAGTTCAATACAGAGGATAGTATAGGAAATCTCAGGGCTCATTGTGCAGTTTTATAGGCCATAATGAACTGGCTCTCTGTTGTCCCTGGGGCCAGGGTTTTCTGGTCTATAAATGGATGTTGGTGACCCATTCTAATACGTTACACAATCACTGGGCCTTGTTAAGAGTCAGCAGAAGTCACGATGAAGGACTTTAACTGATTCGTTACCCTTCTTCTTTTAGATTTTAAAGTCATCCTGGATAAAGTGAGGCTCGTGGTGCAGTGAGAAGAGTTCCTTTGATGCTGCCCTCATTCCCTTAGCCAGGAGCTCATGTGTGCTTCCTGACAGTTTCCCCTTCAGTGTCCAAGTGCATAGTCTTCTCTTATTTCACACCACTTTTTTTTTTTTTAAACTTTAGAGCGGCCGTTCTCGGAAAGGCAGAGCCAGCTCTTTTCATAATGCTATCAAAGCATTTAATTTACCACTGAGTTGACATTTGTGTGCAGGTGTACAAGCAGTGGCTTGTAAACTCAGTGCCTGTCGTGGCCTGATCCCCGGCGGGACACCTCACTGGACCACTAGTCATTGTATTCTTTGCTGCAGTGTACTCATTACAAGACAAAAGAAAATGAAGTGTGCCAGTACTTATTAACGTATTTCCTTGATAAAATAGATTTCAGTTTTAACAGACATTAATTCTTGAGCAGTTCTCTAAAATTTTGTGGGACACGAGAGAAAGTATGTGTGAAGAAGCCTTTCTGAATGATGAGGCAGGCTCTTTCTCAAGGATGATTATTTGTGCAGATGTGGGAGTTGTTAGCTGAAGTTGCTTCTTAGGGACAGAAGCCGTTTTTTACTTGAAAGATTGACCGATTGTCATCATTCAAGTTTGAGTGTGTAGCTACTTCACAAAACAAAGTAAAAGTGAACCAGCGTATTTGAGTGGTAACACTTTGTACTTTGAAGGAAACATTAGAATGTTAAGAAGCCCTTGTTTGCCACCTTGAGCTAACAGCCCCCCAGGATGGCCAGACTTTCCCATGAGACTGATGATGATTCCAGCAAGTGTGCCTCTGTGTAAAACAGTGACAAGACTGGACCTGAGGAAGGCTTGCCCAGCTCATTGCAGCGGGATTTCCATATAGCCAGTGAGGGATGAGTCATGGGTGTGTGAAAGGCCCACGTAATGTGTGAGGAGGCCAACTGATTGTGATCTGGCTGACTACAAAACTATAATTAAGAAACTCTATTTACTGAACTTGAGTGCATTCCCCATTATTACACAAAGAGACCGTGAAAACAATTTTTATTGTGTACTTCAATCAGAACAGCATATTTCAGTAGATTGAAGGCAGAAGCAGATATGTGAGTCCAGCCATCTTCTACTAAGCCAGATATTAAGGGGATTTGTAAAAATGAAAAATCACATGCTTCTCACTGTGACTTTAAATTGTGTTTGTATACAGTATATATGTATACACATATAACATATGTATATATAGGACATAATTATAAGTATTCAAATGATGCTTTAATATTATTTTGAAAGAATTAAGAAAATAGTTTCTGTTTTTATTTCCAGCATGGTAAATATGAATAATTATAGCCTATATTACTTAAAATCTCTTCAAATTGCTTATGCTTTAAATGTGAATTAATGGGTCCTGAGACCAAAGTTTTGAGAACTGTTTTAGAGTATTTGAGAGTCATACATTTATTCTTCACTAGATTAATTAGGAACTTTCGTCACTATGTAGCACTCTTGTAGATTTAAAGTGGTTTGAGGAGGACTGACGTGATGTCCCTCACGTTGACGTTAAAGATTGGACAGGGTCTAGACCACCTGGGAAGCTAGAGTTAACAGCTGGAATGGCTTCTGGACAGTGCTCACTTTTTTGCTTTTTTCCAAGTAGTGTTTCTTGAGAACTCAGTCTTTCTGTATGTTTGAGTTATGGACTGGAATCAGGAACTGTGACTGTGTTAGGAAATGCTGGTGTCTGTGCTATCCAGCTTCTGTTATGTATGTAAGTGCTTTCTTCTGGAAACTCAGAGTTTATTTCTGCAATTCAAGTTCACGCCTTAATTTTATGGTAGAACAGTTTGCAAATATCAACAAAACAAAATAGAAGTTTATAACTATATACAAATATATTTCCGTCTTATTTATGTATTTTGTTATAATGTTTATGTGTAGATGTTTTAATTCATTTGAGCAGACAAATATTGTGTACTTTTTGCTTAGATATGAATCTCTGTCCTTGGAAGCCTCCTGCTGGATAGGAACCGTCTTGCTCACTGGCAAGAGAATCAGGCAAACACTTTAGATACAATGCCCTCCCTGTTCATTAGAATTTTGTGTAAGCTACAGGCCCTGGGGCTGCTAGAGGAGCTGTGAGAAGCTTCAGACAGGCAACGAGTCATACAGCAGGATGTTGGACACGAGACAGCCAGCGATGCCTAGAAGGTTGTTCAGCAAAGGATGGCAGCCATTTACAGAACGATGTGTAGGGAGGGAGTAGGCATTGGCATTATGTGTGTTTTGTAGTTCATGACTGGCAGGAGTCACAGAGATAAGGCCTGTGTCATGCAGACATTTGATTTTATCTGGCAGGCTGCAGAGAGCCTTTGAATGATTTTTGAACAGGGCATTGATGGGCTCAACTAGTATTTTAGATGCAGTAGCATGCAGAAGGTTCTGTAGCAGAAGGTGAGGATGGGGGCAGAGTCAGGAGAACATCCTTGGGGAGTTCAGGTCACAGCTGATGCCTGGCTGCCTGTTGAGTAGAACATTCACAGGCTGGGTAGGAAAGGTGTTGGTTAATGTGAAAATGTCAAATAAAAAAGGATGCAATTTAAAGGAGTGACTGCTAGTTGGATGGACTGTTTAGTATACAATTATGCCCCATGCCCTCATACTTTTATGAGCTATAAGGCACGCCTAAGCAGTTCCCGTTTGTGAAGGGTATCATCTAGAGAGGCCATCAGCACTCAACCCTATCATCCCATTTGTATCCCTGTGTCCCTGCCACACATTGCTCAAAACCTTTCCCTGAAGGTTTTTATATCATCACCATTACATTTCCAATATTTTGGTAACATTGAATTGTAATTGACACTGTAAATGTGTAGTCATGAGTATTAAAACACTATTGGGAATGGCTATATCTTATCCATATTTTGTATCATTGTTCCTGCCAAGCTATTCTCTAGATTAAAGGTTGTTCTTTAGTGCAGAATGTTAGTCTAGTAAAGGAAGTGTGTGAGTTTGTGTTTATGTTGAAGTAGTAGGTCAGTCAGTGTAGTCGGAGGTAAGTGACGCTGAGCTCTGATGTCAGAAAGAATTCTCGTGTTTTCTTTCCTGTCCTCTTGTCTGCTAACTTGACTTTTATCCTTTTCTCACTAAAATGCTTCCACTGAGAAGGACGTAAGCGTAAAAAGCACAAAAAACATTTTAAGAAACGTTTTAAAGGTCTTGATCGCTCCAAAGGTAGGTACACACAGTTCTCTGCCTGTGCTGTTTAAACACCTTGATTTCTGTCTTGGAAGGTAAAATGATCGTTAGAGTGCAGTTTAAATATAAAACTGATTTTGAAGTTGGAGCTGTATATCAGGCTCTAATGTAAACCTAAGAGAGGACCCTAGAGTACATTGTAATTTCTGTTGCGTAGTGCCGTTAGTGCCCCTCGGCTGTCGGTCAGGGGGTGTGTGAGAATTGCAAGTCTTGAGCTCCTCTTTTTCTGTTTTTATAGATAAGCCCAAAGAAGCAAAAAAGGATACATTTTTGGAAAAATTGGCAACTCAAGTAATAAAAAACGTTCAAGTGAAAATCACAGACATTCACATTAAATATGAAGATGACGTAAGTGGTTTCAGTATTTTAAGTTGGTCATTAAATGTGTTTTATGATATTCTGTATCTTACAGTATTCCATGTGCAGATTATTTGAACCCAATTTAAATAATTTAAGATAGCCACTCCTGTAAACATGCCAGTGTTTCACCTTTTCCTCTAGGCTGAGTTAGCCAGGCTCTACATACATAAATACAGTGTAAAACCGCTGCATGTAAAACCACGTGACTGTCCTCTGTGGTTTATTTGGCTTTTGTTGTACATGTTATGATGTAACTTTAGGAAATTAATTTCATTTTTATATGGTCAAAACAATTTGTTCTGAAAGGTGATGGAGTGACTCTTGGTAATGGCAGCCAGCAGATAGGGCCTCTGGTCGTGCAGTTACAGCCTCTTACCTGTCCTTGGAGTGGGCTTGAACTGGTCATGAGCACCCACAGTGGCTCTGAAGGCAGTCTTGACACAGTCACCCCGGATTCTCTTGTTAATTTGCATTAAGTTTTGACTAGATTGGAAGCATATGATACACAGGGTTTTGATTCTCTTTCCGGGGTCTCTGTGTAACACTATTCAATATTGAAACAAAACAAACAAAACACTCTACTACTTACTTTATCTTTTAGCTTTCTGGAGGAATTAAAGTGAACTTTGATAACAACTTAAATGTTCTTGGTTATAGTAAACTAGGAAAAAATTGTACTCCATGTATTATGGAAGTGAAAGAGTTATTGTTAAAGCTATGTGGAGAAATGGGGGTACACATGCAAATGATATAACTAATTTTAAAAGCTGGAGTGCTTTTCCCCAAAACCTAAAATTAAGAGTACAATAAGATCCAGAACTGATTTCTGGATATATAGCTGAATAAACTGAATGAAACATCTTGAAGAGACATCCACAGTGTTGTTCACAGTAGCCTAGATATAGGAGCAGCTGAAATGCAGTAGGCAGATGAACAGATAACAAAAATACTGTACTTTTCCACAGTGAAGTACTTTTTGGCCTGAAAACAGGTCGTTTTGTCATTCACAGCAACATGGCTGGAGCTGATGATTGTAAGAAAGCTAAATAAGAGAGTTACACAGAGAAAAATACTGCAGATAGTAATATATATCTGGTAACTAGAAAGTCAAATGCATAGTGACTGCTGGTTATGAGAAATAAGAAATTGTCGACGTGTGAGGTGAATTACCCGGGTTCCAGCCCTCCATAGCAAATGCAGCTATGGCAACATCACATTGTACTCTGTGCATTCTAGTGACATAGTACTGAATGAGAACCTCAGGTTGAATCTGTCTAAGCTTCTCACCATTGAAAATACAGTTAGGAAGTCATGTGACTTCTTTCTGTTTAATAAGGAATGCACAGAGATCCATAGGAGTCCACTCAGTCATATCTAGACTGGTATCTGTGGCAGCATTTCACCTGTGACAAAATATAGTAAAATAACCTAAAAGGAAGAAAGTTGAAATGTGTAAACAGTTCTTATATCACATGTCTTTCAGGGTAAGTTGCTTTAATTATTTTGTCTAAGAGCATATGAGAACTATGGGATGTAAGAAATATACATTGGGGAATTACAGGCAGTCTTTCAGCACTGTAGAGTTGGCTCATATCAGAATTTCTTCTGAAATCAGTTATTTTGAAGTAGCTATCAAAAGATGAATAAATCATTTCCCTCTCCCTGTCCCTCCTTTTCTCCACCCCCCTCACACAGAGGTGCAAACACACATGCAGACACACACATATGTACACCTTTTTCTTTTTTTTTTTTGAGACAAGATCTTATGCAGCCCAAGCTGTCATTAAACTTTATATGTAGCTGAGCACGGCTGCTTGCTTGAGTTTGGGGATTACAGGTATGTACTACCACACACGACTCCATTATATATTTATTTTATTTTATTTTTTATTTTTTTGGTTTTTTTGAGACAGGGTTTCTCTGTATAGCTTTGCACCTTTCCTGGAACTCGCTTTGTAGACCAGGCTAGCCTTGAACTCACAGAGATCTGCCTGCCTCTGCCTCCTGAGTGCTGGGATTAAAGGCGTGCGCCACCCCCACCCGGCTTATATATTTATGTAAATTAAATATTTATGTGTATTAATTGCAAATAAAATCTATGAAGCTGTTTGTGCTCTTCCAGCTACCCCAGAGCATGCACACGTATTTCCTGTTTGAGAAGGGTCTGGGTGACAAGGCTGTGGAGTTCCATTTGGATGGCTTAGAACAACATTTACAATTCCTTTTCTAGGAGTTCTCCATCACAAGCAAACAGTTGTCTATGGCTTTTGAACCTCTTCCGGCAGTCTCAGGCAGCGACATCATGCATGTTGTGGCACAGGATAAACACTGTATCACATAGCAAAGTTGAGAGAGAAAAGCAGCTTATCATTGGGAGATTTGGGTAAATAGACTTGGGAAATTACATACCGAGATTCTGAAGCCTGGCTGCGATAGGAACATTGAAAGTTCAGGACCAGGCTGAACTACAAAGCGAGATCCTGTCTCAAGAAAAGCAAAACAACCCCAGCAACACACAAAAGCTAGGGTTTCCCCTTCCCAGGCACCTTTGAAGCGTCAAGGGAAGTGAAAGGTTATAAAGATAGTTTCGTGTTTCCAAAGAGGAAAATCTGAGGTGTTGGAGCAGTCATTTAGTGATGAAGTCGTCATCTGTGATGCCTCCTTCTACCTGTCTGAGAAGAACATTGTGATACACACAAGAGTCTGTTGGTCATAGTTACGGAGCTTCTTAGTTACAGGAAAACAGAGTTCTGGAAGATCCCGAGTTAGTGAGTGGCATCGGAGCTGTCATATGCTCCTATGGACACATGGCCAGGTCAGAGTCCCCTCTCCTCCTTCAAAAGTCCCTTGGGCTGTGTGACTTCTTCCTAGACATATGTCTACCTGCTGACTACTTATTATTTTTATTATTAAATTTACATTTTATTATAAATTTAATTTTTTTTTGAGAATTACATACACAAATACTATATTTACATAATTCCCACCCCTCCCTCCCACCTCCTCCAGCTCCTTCTGTGTTCCTGTCACTTAGTCTCAAATTAATAATCTCTTCTTTTAAAATCACAATTTTTAGTTACAGGAAAACAAGAACTACCTCTGCATCCATTTGGTATTGTTCGTATGTACATGTGTTCTGTTTGAAAGCTTCCACCACCTCATATTTTAATGTTCCCTTTCTTCTTTGGTAGGTCACTGATCCAGAAAGGCCGCTTTCATTTGGTGTCACGCTGGGAGAATTTAGTTTATTGGTAATGTTGACTTATTTAAAATTTCTGTGGGATCTGTAAAGTATTAATATTCTGAAATCAACTGAATTGCCTAAGGCACAGTTTTGCTTCACAGAGCTTTCATGTTTCTGAAGTCTCTTGCTGCACATTTTCTACAAGTTTACCATTTTTGGTATACTTTTATATTTAGTAATTATTTTAATTTTTTTACTTGTTCCCACATAACAAATGTTAAACCATTTAGAAGAAATGAATGCTGTACCTTACACATGTGGGAAGGAGCAGATGACTGTGTAGTGTGCAGAGCTCACACTTGGTATGATTTTGTAGGATCTCCAGAGAGTAGACAAAGACGGTGTATATGTGTGTGTGTGTGTGTGTGTGTGTGTGTGTGACAGAGAGAGAGTATCACATTGGGATGTGTTAAGTTATTCATTTTTATTAGATATTTCATAATACAGGTTGTTTACTGTCTAATCTCTTAAACAAAAGAGGATATGCATATTCTCAGAGTGGATTTTTTTTTATTACTGTTCTAAGTAACTAAATGGTAAGAAACATGGTTGGGGACATGAAGTAGCTTTTGATAAAACAGAATATTCTGAAAGACCAGACTCTGAATTCTCAAGGGTAGAGAGATCATTGATTCAGAAAACTTAGCCTAATAGAGCGTTCACAAAGAGCGTCCTACTTACCTTTGAGCGTCTAACATGCAATACAAAAATGAGAACTAGTCATCTACCCAGCCTGGTCTGGAAGGGCGTAGTAGTGTAGATGGTCTCCTCACTGTGTGCTGTTGCGATTCCCCGAGTGTGTGCTCAGAGTCCGTGCTATTTTATTTGCCTGTTTAACAGTTCCCTCTGCCAGCCTGGTAACTCTGCCCAGGCTTTAGGACTCCTGAGAGAGTATCTTGCCTTTGCCGTTTGTTTTTCCTTCCTTCTTAGAGCTTATCAGCCCCTCCTGTGCTCCCTGTTGTATTGTGTCAGGATCTGTAGCATGTCATCTTCCTAGGTACCAGGATAGGCTTCTAGCTAAACTACACTTACCACTAATTCAGAGACCTACCTCGTGTTTTGTGAGATTCCGTCTGTCTGAAGCCTGTGGAGCATTGTCTGACTCGGTTATGTCCTGCTTCAGCTGCTGGGGTGTGGTAGGTAAAAGGAAGCCTCCTGCCTCTTGTGTACACACCATTCTTCCTTTTGTCTTCCCAGGAACCACCTTACTTCTGTGTTAGATCTGTGTCTGCGCAGGGTCTCATCTTCACCATGTCCCCAGG